>NW_020174950.1:142577-264439 GCF_003031525.2 Neophocaena asiaeorientalis asiaeorientalis
GTCCCCTGCATCGGCAGGCGGACTCTCAACCACTGCGCCACCAGGGAAGCCCAACCAATGATCTTTTTACTGTCTCCATAGTTTTGCCTTTTCCAGAATGTCATAGTTGGAATCATATAGTAAGTAGCCTTTTTAGATTGGCTTCTTTCACTTAGTAATATGTAGTTAAGTGTCCTCCATGTCGTTCATGGTTTTACAGCTCATTTATTTTTAGCACTGAGTAATGTAGGCATACCTTGTAATATTGCACTTCAGTTTATTGTGCGTCTCAGATACTGTGTCCTTTGCAAATTGAAGGTTTGTGATAACTGTGCATTGAGCAAGTCTGTTGGCGCCATTTTTCTAACAGCTTTTGCTTATGTCATATCTCTGTGTCACATTTTGATAATTCTTGTGATATTTCAAACCCTCCACCAGCAAAAAGATTATGATTCACTGAAGGCTCAGATGATGCTTAGCATTTTTTAGCAATAAAATATTTCATAATTTTTAAATAATTTTAAAATTTAAAGTGTTTTAAAATTAAGATATGTACATTTTTTTAGACATAATGCATTTGCACACCTAATAGACTACTGCATAGTGTAAATACAACTTTTATATGCCTTGGGAAACCAAAAATTTCATGTGACTTACTTTATTTCAATATTCACTTTATTGTGGTGGTCTGGAACCAAACCCAAGATGTCTCCGTGGTGTTCCTGTATTCCATGTCTAGAAGTACCAGTTTATCCATTCACCTACTGAAGGACATCTTGGTTGCTTCTGAGTTTTGGCAGTTATGAGTAAAGCTGCTATAAACATCCATGTGCAAGTTTTCGTGTGGATGTAAATTTGCAGATCCTTTGGGCAGATACCAAGGAGCACAATTTCTGGGGCATGTGGTAAGAGTATGTTTAGTTTGGTAAGAAACTGCCAGACTGTCCTCCAAAATGGGTGTACCATTTTGCATTCCCACCATCAGTGAATGAGAGTTCCTGTTGCTCCACATTTTTGTCAGCATTTGGTGTTGTCAGGGTTCTGAATTTTGGCCATTCTAATAGGTTGCCTCTTCTTTTTTTTTTTTTTTTTTTTTTTTTTTTTGTTGCCTCTTCTTTTTCAGTGATCTGTCCTTCACCTTGTCTCAGTAACTCACTCCCATGGTTTTATCCTAGATCATGTCATTACCAATAATCGTAACTCTTTTATAACCCCAGTTTCAAGCAGTCTTCTTTTTGACTGCCCTCCTATCTTCCTGTCGCCTCCTCTACTACCCCACCTTGATTTATTGATTTATTACAGATGGTTGTTGATGTTGTTGTTTTGCCTTATACCTGGGTGAAGTTCTGCTTGAGAGGAGGGCGACCTGGGTAGACATGGACCTGTAATTTTAAAACTTGAGGGACTCTATAGAGAATAGGCCTGTGTAGAGTGCTTAAGCCCCAAATTTGAGTATCTAGATTGTAGGAGGATATTTTTGGGCTCCTGGGGAATAGAGGAAAGTGGAAGAACAAGGATGCGGTGAGTGAAGGGAGAAAGGAGTGCCTCCCGTGCAGCTTTGCCCTTCACTGGATTTGCCCTCTTCCCTCTCCACAGACATTCTTGTCAGATCTTTGAGAGCCAGGCTCAGAGTTGTGTTTGAGTGGTTTCTGGGTGCTTGGTCTAGAAACCTTGGGAATATGTTGAAGTGATAGCTTTGAAGAATCATTGTTATAGATATTAATACTAAGCATTTTTTTCTCCTTTTTGGAAGATAATAGTGGAACCATGGATCTCTTTGGAGGTGCAGATGATATATCTTCAGGGAGTGATGGGGAAGATAAACCACCCACTCCAGGACAGCCTGTTGTAAGTAGAATTACCAGTGAGAATTGGAGGAGGGTATTAAATCTGTCTTCTATGCTGGGAAGAGGAAGTCGATAAATGAATTGCAGTATGAAAATACAACAAACAGATGACATTCTCAGTTAATTAGGGAACACTTGGTTATAAGGAGGATTAGAAATAACTGCCATGGCACATCCATCCACGGAATACGACTGAGCAATGAAAAGGATTTAACTATTGATACACGTTAGCAACTTGGATGAAGTTCCAGGGAATTATGCTGAGTGAGAAAAAGCCAGTCCCAAAAGGTTACATACTGTATGAATTCACTTATATAACATTCTTGAAATGACAGAATTGTAGAAATGGAGAAGAGATTAATGGAGATTAAGGAGGGATGAGGGCAAGAGGGAAGTGGCTGTGGCTGTAAAAGGGCAGCATGAATCTTTGTGGTGATGGAAATGTCCTGTGTCTGCCTGTATCAGGGTCAGTCTCCTGGTTGTGATATTGCACTATAGTTTTGCAAGATGTTATCACTGGGAAAAAATGGATAAGAAAAAGAAAGAAAGAGAGAACTGCCCAGCATGAGGTTGGCGCCATACCTTAAGAGACTAGACTGCAAGGACCTGTGAATTGAGAACCATTGGTTTAAATGTTTTTTTGTGTTTTGTTGATAATCTTCTCTGATTTTAATTGATAGAGTGACTTCATATTGAAGTGCCGATTAATTTCACACTTCTATCAGTGAATATGTGGAAGGTAGATTTATCACAAAAGAGATTTTCTTATATTGATGCCTTCAAACAGATCTTGTTTTGCATGAGTTTTTTGGGGAATTGGTTGGTAGGGATGGATGTTAGCCCTAAAGTCATGTCTCATTATAATTCTTATCTGCCTAAGCAATTAAAGTGTGGAAGTTGAGCTAGACCACCTCTAAGGTCCCATCAAGATCTAAAATTCTGTGACTCTTTTACTAGGACGAAAATGGATTGCCTCAGGATCAACAGGAGGAGGAGCCAATTCCTGAGACCAGAATAGAAGTAGAAATACCCAAAGTAAACACTGATTTAGGAAATGACTTGTATTTTGTTAAGCTGCCCAACTTTCTCAGTGTAGAGCCCAGGTAAGGGGATCAGTTAATAGTGTTTTTCAATGTTGGATAGAGATATGTAGCATGTTGATATTTTTCTTATTTTGTATGAGTTGACTAATCACAAAATGGAAAACTGGTTATGTAGCTCTGAAAAAATAAATCAAGTATATACTGTGATAGAGAAAGTATGGACAATTGGTAAAGGAGACTTTTAATGCTTGTAATTGTTTTTAGCAGTCTGGTATTTCTTATGAATTAACAGACACCACAAGTCTTTGGTTGTTTCTGACTAATGGAGCCCTGAAAAAGCTGGAATTGAGAGTGGTGAAGTTTGCTAGAGAAACTGCCAATGTCTACTGTAGCAGTCATTGCGGATCTAGAAAAACTAATGGTTTTGGACAGTTAAACAGTGTTGATGGGTATTATTCACTAAGTAACATGCAAGCTCTTGTGTAATTTAAAATTTTTTCCCTAAGCAAAATGATGTGGAAAGCTAGAGTATGTGTGGTCTACTCTTTGGAAGACATATAAGAATAAAGAATAGTTTGAATATTTAGCCTTGCTTGCACTTTATTTCAAGCAATATGTATTAACACCAAATTTCAAGAGGGTACAGTAATTTGAATGCTTCCTTATAGTTGACCATTATGATTTTTAATTATTGTGATTTTTTAGAGTTGCATTATATAACAGTAATGATATTTCTTACAAAATGTGATTAATAGTTTATTTTAAAAACAATTTGTAGACCTTTTGATCCTCAATATTATGAAGATGAATTTGAAGATGAGGAAATGCTGGATGAAGAAGGTAGAACCAGGTTAAAATTAAAGGTACTATTCTGTGCTTTTTTTTTCTTTTATAAAGTAAAACCTGGGAATATTAACTTGGGACTTGAGCTTTTGAAAATGATTTTTTATGTTTCTTGTTTTATCAACAAATTATCTACCTTTTCAGAATATTTTTAGAAAGAAAATACGTAGCGTTTTCTCTGTAAAAGGTGTCACTTTTCTGTTACTTTTCTTAGTGTTAAACTTTTTTGATGCTTTAAAAAAATTATTAGCTACTTTCTTCAGAATAAGTTGTACTGGGGTTTGGTGTTTAGGGCAGCTACCACCATACGTACTGTGGGTTAAGTTCTAACAAATTCCTGCAAGGGGAATTTCTTCAGGCTCTTTGATCTATGGATAAACAAATCAGATACAAAAGGAGAATTTATCTCTAGTACCTAACATTTTACCATATGGCTGTCTTTGTATTCTTCCGATTGTTCTTGTTCACTATTAGAAGAGATTTTTATTGTACTAAATTCCTAATGCTTCTCTTTGATACCTTGTACTATCTGGTTACCTCTATCCAAGGACGGCCTCTAATCTTCCTTTAATCAAGGAGGGTGTAAGTTTAAGCAGATGCTTTAGAGCTGAGTTGTAGCAAAGAACAAGGAGCAGTTGGGACTTCCCTGGTGGGGCAGTGATTAAGAATCTGCCTGAGAATGCAGGGGAAATGGGTTCGATCCCTGGTCTGGGAGGATCCCATATGACGTGAAGCAACTAAGCCTGTGCGCCACAACTACTGAGCCTGCGCTTTAGAGCCCTTGAGCCACAACTACTGAGCCCACGTGCCACAACTACTGAAGCCCACGCACCTAGAGCCCGTGCTCTGCACCAAGAGAAGCCACTGCAATGAGAAGCCCGCGCACTGCAATGAAGAGTAGCCCCAGCTTGCCGCACTAGAGAAAGCCCGTGTGCAGCAACGGAGACCCAATGCAGCCAAAAATAGATAAATAAATAAATTAATTAATTAAAAAACAAAAACCAGGAACCAGTTGAACTCATGATACTGAAATTGGAGCTATGCATTTAAAATTCTTAAATCTGAAGGATTTCCTGTAAATACTTTTTTTTTTTTTTCCTGGTAGATGTTGTACATGGTGTTAAAATATTAAGAGGTGGCAGTCTGGCATTCTTTGAATTCAGGTGCTGAAATTTTAGAGTAATTCCATATCTTCAAGTGTGATAGATCCACAAGCACCTAAAGAACCTTGATATATAAGATGGTTTCCCTAAAATACATGGGCTTCCAAAGCTTTTCAGTGAAATGTCACTACTCCTCCCTCTTAATGGAAATGCAAATCAAATGAAAAACTGGAGATAAACAGGCACCATTAACTTAGTCAAGGTCAGACAATTAATAAGAATAGTACTTAGACTGTTTTTGATGTTTTGCAGTTCTTCCCCTTGCTTCCCCACCCCAAACCCCACCCTGGTCTCCATTAGGTTATCTCTTAATATCTTTCCTCAGAACATGTGTATCTGTTGATTTAGGCTGAGCACTGTGAATTTTTCAAGGCTGTTTTAGTACCTCTGGCATTATTCTGTTGCCTTTCTTTCTCACCATTTATATAAATTAATGTGATAGTGCCTTATTTGTTTACTTTTTATGGATTTTTGCATTTTCGCCTCACGTTCTGTCATGATACATCAGCAAGTGTCAATGTATCTGTATTTTAAGACCATGTAAATCAGACTGTAGTGTAGGCATCAGAGTTTAGAAATAAGTAGTTTACTCTAAAACCTTGGTGCTTAGAGTACAAAATGTCAGTGTATAACAGACTTTTTAATTTTATTTTAAAAAATTTTATTTTTTATACAGCAGGTTCTTATTAGTTATCTATTTTATACATATTAGTGTATATATGTCGTCAATCCCAATCTCCCAATTCATCCTCCCCTTCCACCCCACCCCTATGTTTTCCCCCCTTGGTGTCCATACGTCTGTTCTCTACATCATTGTCTTTATTTATGCCTTGGAAACTGGTTCATCTGTACCATTTTTCTAGATTCCGCATATATGTGTTAATATACAATATTTGTTTTTCTCTTTCTGACTTACTTCTCTCTGTATGACAGTCTCTAGGTCCATCCACGTCTCTACAAATGACCCAATTTCGTTCCTTTTTATGGCTGAGTAATATTCCATTGTATATATGTACCATTCGTCTTCTTTATCCGTTCATCTATTGATAGACATTTAGGTTCCTTCCATGACCTGGCTATTGTAAATAGTGCTGTAATGAACACTGGGGTGCATGTGTCTTTTTGAATTATGCTTTTCTCTTTTCCCAGTAGTGGGATTGCTGGGTCATATGGTAATTCTACTTTTAATTTTTTAAGGAACTTCCATACTGTTCTCCATAGTGGCTGTATCAATTTACATTCCCACCAACAGTGCAAGCGAGTTCCCTTTTCTCCACACCCTGTCCAGCATTTGTTTGTAGATTTTCTAATGATGCCCATTCTAACCAGTGTGAGGTGATACCTCACTGTAGTTTTGATTTGCATTTCTCTAATAATCAGTGATGTTGAGCAGCTTTTCATGTGCTTCTTGGCCATCTGTATGTCTTCTTTAGAGAAAGGTCTATTTAGGTCTTCTGCCCATTTTTTTGATTAGGTTGTTTGTTTTTTTAATATTGAGCTGTTTATATATTTTGGAGATTAATCCTTTGTCCGTTGATTGATTTGCAAGTATTTTCTCCCATTCTGAGCGTTGTCTTTTCATCTTGTTTATAGTTTCCTTTGCTGTGCAAAAGCTTTTAAGTTTCATTAGGTCCCATTTGTTTATTTTTATTTCCATTTCTCTAGGAGGTGGGTCAAAAAGGATCTTGCTGTGATTTATGTCATAGAATGATCTGCCTATGTTTGCCTCTAAGAGTTTTATAGTATCTGATCTTACATTTAGATCTCGAATCCATTTTGAGTTTATTTTTGTGTGTGGTGTTAGGGAGTGTTCTAATTTCATTCTTTTACATGTAGCTGTCCAGTTTCTCCAGCACCACTTATTGAAGAGACTGTCTTTTCTCCATTGTATATCCTTGCCTCCTTTATCATAGATTAGTTGACCATAGGTGTGTGGGTTTATCTCTGGGCTTTCTATCCTGTTCCACTGATCTATATTTCTGTTTTTCTGCCAGTATCATATTGTCTTGATTACTGTAGCTTTGTAGTATAGTGTGAAGTCAGGGAGTCCGATTCCTCCAGCTCCGTTTTTTTCCCCTCAAGATTGCTTTGGCTATTCAGGGTGTTTTGTGTCTCCATACAAATTTTAATGTTTTTTGTTCTAGTTCTGTAAAAAATGCCATTGGTAGTTTGATAGGGATTGCGTTGAATCTGTAGATAGCTTTGGGTGGTATAGTCATTTTCACAGTATTGATTCTTCCAATCCAAGAACATGGTATATCCTCTTCATCTGTTTGTGTCATCTTTGATTTCTTTCATCAGTGTCTTATACTTTTCTGAGTACAGGTCTTTTATGTCCTTAGGTAGGTTCATTCCTAGGTATTTTATTCTTTTAGTTGCAGTGGTGAATGGAATTGTTTCCTTAATTTCTCTTTCAGATCTTTCATTGTTAATGTATAAGAATGCAAGAGATTTCTGTGCATTAATTTTGTATCCTGCAACTTTACCAAATTCATTGATTAGCTCTAGTAGTTTTCTGGTGGCATCTTTAGGATTCTCTGTGTATAGTATCATGTAATCTGCAAACAGTGACAGTTTTACTTCTTTTCCAATTTGTATTCCTTTTATTTCTTTTTCGTCTCTCATTGCCATGGCTACCAAAACTGTGTTGAATAATAGTGACAAGAGTGGACATCCTTGTCTCGTTCCTGATCTTAGAGGAAATGCTTTCAGATTTTCACCATTGAGAATGATGTTTGCTGTGGTTTTGTCATACATGGCCTTTATTAGGTTCCCTACGTGTCCACTTTCTGAACAGTTTTTAGCATAAATGGATGTTTAATTTTGTCAAAAGCTTTATCCTCTTAGAACTGTTTTTGCTGAATCCCATAGATTTTGGATTGTTGTGTTTTTGTTGTAATTTGTGTCTAGGTATTTTTTGATTTCCTCTTTGATTTCTTCAGTGATCTTCTGGTTATTTAGTAACGTATTGTTTAGCCTCCATGTGTTTGTGTTTTTTATGTTTTTTTCCCCTCTAATTGATTTCTAACCTCATAGCGTTGTGGTCGGAAAAGATGCTTTATATGATTTCAGTTTTCTTAAATTTACCGAGGCTTGATTTGTGACCCAAGATGTGATCTCTCCTGTAGAATGTTCCACATACACTTGAGAAGAAAGTGTAATCTGTTGTTTTTAGATGGAATGTCCTATAAATATCAATTAAATCTATCTGGTCTGTTGTGTCATTTACAGCTTGTGTTTCCTTATCAATTTTCTGTTTGGATGATCTGCCCATTGGTGTAAGTGAGGTGTTAAAGTCCTCCCTATTACTGTGTTACTGTCAATTTCCCCTTTTATAACTGTTAGCAGTTGCCTTATGTATTGAGGTGCTCATATGTTGGATGCATATATATTTATAATTGTTATATCTTCTTCTTGGATTGATCCCTTGATCATTATATAGTGTCCTTCCTTTTCTCTGGTAACATTCTTTATTTTAAAGTCTATTTTATCTGATATGAGTATTGCTCCTCCAGCTTTCTTTTGATTTCCATTTGCATGGAATATCTTTTTCCATCCCCTTACTGTCAGTCTGTATGTGTCCCTGGGTCTGAAGTGGGTCTTTTGTAGACAGCATGTATGTGGGTCTTGTGTTTGTATCCATTCAGCAAGCCTGTGTCTTTTGGTTGGAGCATTTAATCCATTCACAATTAAGGTAATTATCGATATGTATGTTCCTTTTACCATTTTCTTGATTGTTTTGGGTTAGTTTTTTTAGGTCCTTTTCTTCTCTTGTTTTTCCCTCTTAGAGATGTTCCTTTAGCATTTGTTGTAAAGCTGGTTTGATGGTGCTGAATTCTCTTAGCTTTTGCTTGTCTGTAATGCTTTTGATTTCTCTGTTGACTCTGAACGAGATCCTTGCCGGGTAGAGTAATCTTGGTTGTAGGTTCTTCCCTTTCATCACTTTAAATATATCGTGCCACTTCCTTCTGGCTTGCAGAGTTTCTGCTGAGAAATCAGCTGTTAACCTTATGGGAGTTCCCTTGTATGTTATTTGTCGTTTTAACTTTGCTGCTTTTAATAATTTTTCTTTGTCTTTAATTTTTGTCAACTTGATTACTATGCGCCTTGGTGTGTTTCTCCTTGGGTTTATCCTGCCTGGGACTCTCTGTGCTTCCTGGACTTGGATGGCTATTTCCTTTCCCATGTTAGGGAAGTTTTCAACTATAATCTTCAAATATTTTCTCAGGTCCTTTCTCTCTCTTCTCCTTCTGGGACCCCTATAATGTGAATGTTGGTGGGTTTAATGTTGTCCCAGAGATCTCTTAGGCAGTCTTCATTTCTTTTCATTCTTTTTTCTTTATTATGTTCCATGGCAGTGAATTCCACCATCCTGTCTTCCAGGTCACTTATCCATTCTTCTGCCTCAGTTATTCTGCTACTGATTCCTTCTAGTGTATTTTTCATTTCAGTTATTGTATTGTTCATCTCTGTTTATTTGTTCTTTAATTCTTCTAGGTCTTCGTTAAACATTTCTTGCATCTTCTCGATCTTTTACTCCATTCTTTTTCCAAGGTCCTGGATCATCTTTACTATCATTATCCTGAATTCTTCTGGAAGGTTGCCTATCTCCACTTCATTTAGTTGTTTTTCTGGGGTTTTATCTTGTTCCTTCATCTGGTACATAGCCCTCTGCCTTTTCATTTTGTCTATCTTTCTGTGAATGTGGTTTTCGTTCCACAGGCTGCAGGATTGTAGTTCTTCTTGCTTCTGCTGTCTGCCCTCTGGTGGATGAGGCTGTCTAAGAGACTTGTGCAAGCTTCCTCATGGGAGGGACTGGTGGTGGGTAGAGCTGGGTGTTGCTCTCACAGGCAGAGCTCAGTAAAACTTTAGTCTACTTGTCTGCTGATGGGTGGGGCTGAGTTCCCTCCCTGTTGGTTGTTTGGCCTGAGGTGAACCAACACTGGGGCCTACCCGGGCTGTTTGGTGGGGTTAATGGCAGACCCCAGGAGGGCTCAAGCCAAGGAGTACTTCCCAGAACTTCTGCTGCCAGTGCCCTTGTCCCAGCGGTGAGCCACAGCGCCCCCTGCCTCTGCAGGAGACCCTCCAACACTAGCAGATAGGTCTGGTTGAGTCTCCCGTGGGGTCACTGCTCCTTCCCCTGGGTCCCAGTGTGCACACTGCTTTGAGTGTGCCCCCCAAGAGTGGAGTCTTTGTTTCCCCCAGTCCTGTTGGAGTCCTGCAGTCAAATCCCGCTAGCCTTCAAAGTCTGATTCTCTGGGAATTCCTCCTCCCGTTGTCACACCCCCAGGTTGGGAAGCCTGATGTGGGGCTCAGAACCTTCACTCCGGTGGGTGGACTTCTGTGGTATAAGTGTTCTCCAGTTTGTGAGTCACCCACCCAGCAGTTATGGGATTTGATTTTACTGTGATTGCGCCTCTCTTCCCATCTCATTGTGGCTTCTCCTTTGTCTTTGGATGTGGGGTATCTAATTTGGTGACTTCCAGTGTCTTCCTGTCGATGATTGTTCAGCAGTTAGTTGTGATTCTGGTGCTCTCGCAAGAGGGAGTGAGCGTACGTCTTTCTACTCCACCATCTGGAACCAATCTCTCCAGACTGTTTTTCAAAACTTTGGTGTGTGATGGAAAATAACCATGGACTTTTGGTTTCTTGAGTGACGTTCTAGGGACTAGGCTGACCTTTTTTTTTTTTTTTTTTTTTTCTGGTATGTGGGCCTCTCACTGCTGTGGCCTCTCCCGTTGCGGAGCACAGGCTCCAGACGCGCAGGCTCAGCGGCCATGGCTCACGGGCCCGGCCGCTCCGTGGCATGTGGGATCTTCCCGGACCAGGGCACGAACCCGTGTCCCCTGCATCAGCGGTTGGACTCTCAACCACTGCGCCACCAGGGAAGCCCTAGGCTGACCATTTTTAAAGAGTCAGTTGGTGGTATAATTAACTCTTTAATGGGCAAAGAACCAGGTACAGTTTATGTACCTCTATGAGGTCCTCTGGCTTTAGAAGTACTTTGATGTGTCTTTCATCCCAGTAGGGTAAGACCTAGGAGTGTTTTATCCTTTCATAGCATCATTATTTGAATCACCTTATATAATAGGAAGCATTTTTCAAAGTGGCTTCTCAGTTGATAATGGCCCATATGTGTCTTCATACTTGTATGTGGCTGACCTATTTTGTATGAGAGGGAAGGCAGGAATTGTGACAGATCATTTCGTTTTGTTTCCTTTATTCAGGAAAATTTTAAACATATACAGATATAATGAGAACAGTATAATAAAATCTCATGTACCCATCTCTCATTTCAGTGGTTGTCAGGTTGGACATCTTGTTTCATCTGTATTCCCCACCCCACCTTACCCAGACTATTTGGAAACAAATCTCAGATTTGACATCATATTTAATTCATGAATATTATCGAGTTTTTAATCAGCCAGCTTCATAGTTGTTTGTTTATATAGTGAGGAATAAAGAAGTAAAGGGGGAAACTGGAGGGAAAACATTAGGACTCAGTTGTAAAGGCAGTTGCAGTTAACAGAGGAGATCCAGAAAATCTAACCGGGAGTGGGAGCAGCTGCTGTTAGGGTCGGTGGTGAGGCCAGAGGCAGAGGGAAGCTTGGGCTTAGATCTATCGGTTTTCAAAATGTTGGCTTCTCTTTGATGCCATCTTAATTCACATTTTCTTTATCCTTGTGAGTTTATCCTTTTTTAATTCTTTACTGTCATTTTAGTGTGTTTCCAGGATGCAGCAGGGATAAACTATGTGGATTTAGTGTGCTGTATTTTCCTGGAAGTCCCATTGAGTTTTGTTTTGTTTTTTTAAATTAATTAATTTTACTTTTGGCTGCATTGAGTCTTCATTGCTGCATGCGGGCTTTCTCTAGTTGCAGAGAGCGGGAGCTACTCTTTGATGCAGTACACAGGCTTCTTATTGCGGTAGCTTCTCTTGTTGAGGAGCACGGGCACTAGGGCGCATGGGCTTCAGTAGTTGTGGCACACGGGCTCAGTAGTTGTGGCTCACGCACTGTAGAGTACATGCTCAGTAGTTGTGGTGCATGGGCTTAGTTGCTCCGTAGCATGTGGGATCTTCCTGGACCAGGGATCGAACCCATGTCCCCTGCATTGGCAGGCAGATTCTCAACCACTGTGCCACCAGGGAAGCCCCCATTGAGTTTTCAATTTCAGTAACAGTAGTTTTCATTTTAGGAAGCCCTTGAATATTTTCCACATCTGCCTGGTGCTCCCTCTCCCCAACCCCAAACCACCTCCTACCCCCCACCCACCCCATAAAGTTAAGATAAAGTTAGACTCTAAACCTGCTCAAACCTGGGGTTTTTATTTTCGTAAGGTGCTTTTTTTTTCCTTACCCATGTGTGGGGAGCTTCCCTAGGCCAGCTGGCAGAGTTTTTTAGTCCCACATTTATTGGAGTTTTAGCTCTGTGAGAGAACCTGTTTATACAGGGAGTCTCAATCCTAAATTGCCATTTCATATGGCCTCAAGCCTTATTTCTTGTCCTCCTAGCTCTTTCTGAGTCTTAAAACTTCTGGAGTTTACCACAGATTAGCATCTGCTCAGATGCTCTGGCACTGAGCTCTGTCTCTGGTTCTAGCACTGGGAGCTCAGAAATTCACTTAAGCATACTTTCTTTCCTGTTGTTATTTTATGCAGCATCTCTAGGTGATTAAAACAAGAGGGTTTCAGTGTCTGTTTTTCTGTCACTATCTATGCACGTTTATTCTGTGATTTTGTGTCTCTTGAGGAGAGAAGAAGCACAAGCTACAGTGTTCTGAGGCACTTGTGTTTTAAAACAGGTAGAAAATACTATAAGATGGAGGATACGCCGGGATGAAGAAGGAAATGAAATTAAAGAAAGCAATGCTCGGATAGTCAAGTGGTCCGATGGAAGGTGAGCGCAAATGCCTGAAGAGTATGGAGATGCCCAGAATGTGGCTGGGAGGGATCAAGCTTTGGAATATGAGCTTATTTGGGGTACACCTCTTATTAAAGACTTTCCATTGTTTAGTCCCTGGCATTTCAAAGAAAACCTGAGAGAAATATAAATAGGCAGTTGAGGGTCATACAGGCTGGTGGAAGACACTAAAAGTAGGCCGGAAATGTGACCGTCCTCTTTGGCTCCAGCATAGTAGTCTGGAGAAGTTAGACCAACTTCCCTCCCTCCTTACAAATTGACGCTTTAGTAAAACTGCCCTTCACTGGGAAGGTGGTAGAGGCTGAGTGAATGTCACAGCATGTTTTACTTCTAAGCATAAACATACAGAGTGTTGTACTTCTGTGTAGGTCGTTTTCCACATCATGCCTTCTTTATTCTTTCCTTCCTTCTGAATTGTGTGTAAAGAGAGAAAGCAGCAGCTGAATCACATTTTAAGTGAAGTAAAATGATAGAGTGAAAGCTTTCTGACCTACATGTGAAGTGTTCCTTCTTTTCAGCATGTCCCTGCATTTAGGCAATGAGGTGTTTGATGTTTACAAGGCTCCACTGCAGGGCGATCACAACCACCTTTTTATAAGACAAGGTACCGGTCTACAGGGACAAGCCGTCTTTAAAACCAAACTCACATTCAGGTAATTACTCTCATCAACGTACTATTTGTTACAATAAAAGCGGTGAAATGTAAGTGTTGTTCAAAGTGCCTGACTCCTGATTGGCATAACCAAGATCTGGTTCTCAGCTCTGAAGGTTCAAAGGCTGTATTGTCAAGTTGCTGTTTCACAGGGAACCAGGTCATGCTACCTAAACTTCCAAGAGACTGTTACGTAAACCAGAATGTCAGTTTATTAATTCCAGTGATTACTATAACTGCCAGGAGGCCTAAGAATACTTGCAGGTCAGTGCAGTAATTAGAGGTTGTTAGAGTGCATGCAGTCAGAGGAAAGGCAGTGAGTTGGTGGGTGTGAAGGCTGAGGTCATCTTGTTCTTTAGGCTGCTGCATCCATTACCTCTCCAAGGATGTGTCCCCCAAGCAGCCCAGGATACTCAGGTCAGCTATCGAGAGTATCCCCCTTGTCTAGGCAGCGTAGGCACTACAATGAAACATTCCTGTTTTTCTTTTCTTGATTCTAAGCAGACCATCCTCCTTGGGTAATGCTTATCTTTGGAGAGGGCAGAACATTCTTGGTTATGACTTACAGTTTTGAAAATTGTAATGGTCAAGATTATAGGCTTTGGAATCAGATAGACCTGTATCTGAGTCCCATTTCCACTTGCATGACCTTGTGTAACTTTCTCAACCTTTCCTTGCCTCAGTTTCCTAATATATAAAATGTAATAATTATCTCATAGAGGAGCTGTGACAATGAACTCATGTAATATGTAAAACATAAAAGTACAGCGCTTGGCACTTAGTATTCAGTAAATGCTGCTTAAGCCCATCCATTTACTGCTTCTAGAGGGTAATTGTGCTGTGCAAACCTTTTTTACTCCAGCTTTCCGTATTTCA
The DNA here is from genome assembly GCF_003031525.2 of Neophocaena asiaeorientalis asiaeorientalis. Lineage (NCBI taxonomy): Eukaryota > Metazoa > Chordata > Mammalia > Artiodactyla > Phocoenidae > Neophocaena > Neophocaena asiaeorientalis. The sequence goes on from NW_020174950.1 coordinate 156,903, forward strand.
CTTTACTTGTGAGATAAGAATGTTTTAGTAAGCTACAGAATGAAGAAAGTTCAGAATCCCCATCAAGTATATTGTTTTGTGTCCCTGCCTATTTTTTTCTAGAGAATAGGAAATGGTCACTGGCCTCCTTTGATGCTGATACGACTGGCTCACAAATGTATTTGCTAAAGAATGAGGTATTTTTGTTCATTTCCTGCAGACCTCACTCTACAGACAGTGCCACACATAGAAAGATGACCCTGTCACTTGCAGATAGATGTTCAAAGACACAGAAGATTAGAATCTTACCAATGGCTGGTCGTGATCCTGAATGCCAGCGCACAGAGATGATTAAGGTATGTTGGCTGAGGTTTATCCTGGAATTTTGGAATATTAAGAATAGCATTTCCTAAAATGTTGTTCATCATCTCCTATTGACCCACTGTTTATCCTTCCAGCTGGCATGAACACGGAGCTGGTTTCATTTCCTAAGCATTTGGCAAATGGGTAATAGGGTGATAGTCCTAAAACAAACCCTGGCTTGGGTTCTCTCCCACCAGGTCCTGAGAGTTTGGCAAACAGGTGACTGAAAGAATCTGAACTTTCACAGATAATTTCAAGGATGATTAAATCATCTATGTCTGGTTTAGAGTCCATGTCAAAAATCAGTGGAAATGCTCGAGAGATTTGGTCTAGGTAGAATATAAATAGACAAGAAGTTTCCCCCCTTTTCTCCTGAAGGTAGGGGAGCTGGAGGGACTTTGAAGACTCCAGGACCACATTGAGAGATGCCCCAAGCCCTCCTTCACATCCCCAGCTTGCATGGAAATGCACAAGGAATCAGCTAGTTTGTTCTTAATCCCTATTCTACTGACAGTGATTTTTACTCTATACTCAGCACAACCACATACTATTTAATGAAACAGTGTCCAGCAACAGAATTAGAGTTGTATGCAGTAATAAAGCAATTAAATGAGGAATCAAAGAAACGCCAGAATATCCCTGACTTCTCATACCCTGGCCCTGCCTAGTGAACCCCAATGTGTAGAAGCCAGGCAGATGGAAGGGAATGAAGGCTCTGCTTTGGGGCTCAGGGACCCTCCCCACCAGAACCTCCCCATCCTGCCATCAGGACCTGTGGGGAGCTCTCTGGGTTGAGGGCCCCAGACTGGAATATGTGGGCACCATGGTAGTTCGGTGGAGCCTGGGCAAGTCGGGTGTCTGTCTCAGGGGTGAAGAGAACCCGCCTCCCTCAGGCATCCACTGGGCATGAACGAGTTTCCTCAGGCTGGTCGCTGCACTCTGGGCTCTGCCTGGCAGCACAGGGGACGCTGCATGTCCCAAGGCTGTGCCGGTGCCATTTCTGATGGGGCGGTTGGTGTGAGGGAGGGAGCCTTTGCCTCTTCACCCTGTGTTGTCTTCACACCTTCGAACTGAACAAGATGATGACCATGTGTGGTAACAGAGGTGTAAAATGGAGAGAACTGTACCCTGAGGACATAGGAACTGTGGTGTCCTGGGCGAGGCATTTACGTGTTCTTTACAGTAAAGTAGTTTCAAGGGGGCACTAAGTGAGTTCATTTTTTGTTTTAAAGTTCAGTAATTTATTTGCTTCTTTACAGAAAGAAGAAGAACGTTTGAGGGCTTCTATTCGTAGGGAATCTCAGCAGCGCCGCATGAGAGAGAAACAGCACCAGCGGGGGCTGAGTGCTAGCTACCTAGAACCTGATCGATATGATGAGGAGGAGGAAGGTGAGGAGTCCATCAGCTTGGCTGCCATTAAAAACCGGTACAAAGGGGGCATTCGAGGTGAGTTTGGGCAGAAATTAAATGTCATCATGTCAGGGTCCAGGAATTTATCTTTGCATTGAGCATACTCTGAATGCTCAGTCACTGGACATTACATTTTTAAGGAACCAGTGTTAATGAGTGAGACATTTTGAGGTCTAAAGAGCTAAAGACTCATTGTGGAATCCTTTCAGGTCAGCCTGGAAGGGCAGAAGCTGCCTGTGCCCTCTCGCTTTCAGACTCATCCCTTGAGCTTCTGCTTTCTGATTTGAAAGTCTGCCGATTATATTTGGAACTTCTCTCAACTTTTTAAATTACTAGTTAAGAATCAAGAAGTTCAGGTTTTAAGAATCAGGAAGTTCAGTTTTTCAGCGAGTACATGTGTTTTCTTTCAAAGTTCTCCATTGCATATTCCCTTCTTTCACAAGTACCAATAATTTATAATGGTTAACATTTATTCAGCACATACTAAATCCCAGGCAAATACTCAGACATGCATCCTATTGGATCCTCATAACAATGTTAAGACCCAGTTACTAGTATTGTCTTGTTCTTTTTAAAAAAAATTGATTACTAAACTAATTATATTAGTTTCAGGTGTACAACCTAATGATTCGGTATCTGTATATATTGTGAAATGATCACCATAATAAGTCTAGTTAACTTCTGCCACCAAAGATAGTTACGGAATTTTTTTTCTTGTGATGGGAACTTTTAAAGTCTGTTCTCTCAGCAACTTTTAAATATACAGTACAGTGTTATTACCTTTAGTCACCACACTGTACATCACATGCCCATGACTGATTTATCTTCTAACTGGAGCTCCTACCATTTGACTCCCTTCACCCTTTCCTCCACCCTCCACGCCACACCTCAGGCAACTACTAATCCGTTTCCTGTATCTATGAGCTTGGTTTTTTGTTTTCCTTTTTTTCACATCCTTCATACAAGTGAGATCACGCAGTGTTCATCTTTCTCTGTGTGACTTATTTCACTTAGCATAATGCCTCAAGGTCCATTTTTGTCTTGTTCTTACTGAGGAAATGGAGACTTTGAGAGGTTGAGTGGCTTGCCCAAAGACACATAGTTGGTACGTGGACAGTTCTTGAACCAAGGCGATCTGACTTCTGATGTGTCTGTCTCCAGAACTTGCCCCACAGCCTGCAGCAAGATGTCATGCTTAAAAAAGCAAACTGAACCTGAAGGTGGAAGACCTAGGCTGGACTCAGCTGCCACTTTTTGTTTTGTTTTGTCTTGTCTTTGGCCGCACTACACGACCTGCGCGGCCATGGCTCACGGGCCCAGCCGCTCCGCGGCATGTGGGATATTCCTGGACCGGGGCACGAACCCGTGTCCCCTGCATCGGCAGGCAGACTCTCAACCACTGCGCCACCAGGGAAGCCCTCTCTTACTTTTTAGTTAGATGACTTTTGGAAAGTTATAGCACCTCTTTTCTATTACCCTTATCAAGAAAAGAACAAAAAAAAAAAAAAAGAAAAGAACAACCTATTAGTAATAGTATTTATACCATGATGAGGTTGTTTTGAGAATCGAATGACATAATACATATAAAGTACATCATCTAGCCCTTGGCATATAACAAGTACTAAATAAATGTTACCCCAAACTATTGTCATTGTTCTTACCACTCATCAGCTTTGGGCAAGTGACTCCATGTCTCTGAATACTGAGTTCCCCATCTGTAAAATGAGGATCTAATCCCCCCCAGGTTAGCTTTGATAGAGATTTGGGAATCACTGTACAATGTAAGGTATACCTTGGGTGACCATGTTCCTGGTTTTGCCCTGTTAGAATGATAAATTATAAGAACACCCAATTTACCCTTTCTCTGACCATCCTGTGAAACTCCCTTCTCCTTTTTCACAGCAACTGCATTTTATTTATTTTGGGACTATAGTACAGAGACCTTTTATTTTTATTTTTATTTTTTTGTTAGTGCAGATTTCCCACAGAAAATATTAACTGTGGAAATAAATCACATATACACTAAATAAAAATGAAAAAATTGAGCATTTTTTAAGGGAGAGTTATATAATATTCAGTTTCCCAGTGATTAAAAACCTAATGGAGAAGTTCATTAGTGATCAGTTCTGTCCAATAGTCAGATAGGCAGGGAGTGGGGATAAGGGGAGAGCATTGGGTTCTGAGGTGAGGGGGTTGGTCTAACATCAGCTGTTCTTATTCTACCTGCACTTCACCTGGGCTGGGGCATCAGCACAGGCTGTTATTCATCTCCATCTCCCTTTGAAATGTCCACTTGGCAACAAACCGTCTTCACAGGACCAGGAAACCACCTCTTGCTTTTTTTTTTTTTTTTTTTGCGGTACGCGGGCCTCTCACTGCTGTGGCCTCTTCGTTGCGGAGCACAGGCTCCAGATGCACAGGCCCAGCGGTCATGGCTCACGGGCCCAGCTGCTCCGCGGCATGTGCATGTGGGATCTTCCCGGACCGGGGCACGAACCCGTGTACCCTGCATCGGCAGGTGGACTCTCAACCACTGCGCCACCAGGGAAGCCCCCACCTCTTGCTTTTATCTTTAAAACTATTTTGGAATTAACTGTTACCCTGATAAAAGAATGACTCAGACTTTAAAAACTTATTTGGAAATAGTGGTGTCTGTCTCTTTAATCAGCTTGCACAAGCCTTTTTAATATTTAAAAGTGGTCAGATGAACCATTCTTGTATTTGAGAGGATAAGTGCTTCACTTCAACATATCTAAACTTACATTTACCTTTTTTTAAAAAATAAATTTATTTTTATTTATTTATCTTTGGCTGCATTGGGTCTTGCTGTGCATGGGCTTTCTCCAGTTGCGGCGAGCGGGGGCTACGCTTCGTTGCCGTGCATGGGCTTCTCATTGCAGTGGCCTCTCTTGTTGCGGAGCACGGGCTCTAGGCACATAGGCTTCAGTAGTTGTGGCACACAGGCTCAGTAGTTGTGGCTCTTGGCTGTAGAGCGCAGGCTCAGTAGTTGTGGTGCATGGGCTCCGTTGCTGCGTGGCATGTGGTATCTTCCCGGACCAGGGCTCGAAGCTGTGTCCCCTGCACCGGCAGGCAGATTCCTAACCACTGCACCACCAGGGAAGCCCACATTTACCTTTAAGTTTTAAAAACTTTTAATTATTTGTTTCCTCTGGAAAAAATGTACAAAGGAACTAAAGATATTCATCAGAAGAAAAATCCAGGAATGAATGGATCATTGTCTTTGAAAGTCACTTACAAATCTTCTTCCTTTGCTTTCAGAGGAACGAGCCAGAATCTATTCATCAGACAGTGATGAGGGATCAGAAGAAGATAAGGCTCAAAGATTACTCAAAGCAAAGAAACTCACCAGTGATGAGGTAAACCAAATTTATTCCATTCTAGAGGTTTACCCTGTACCTACAAGTCAACTCCTGGAATGAAGAGGAGCTCACAGCCCAGGAGCACAGATAGATGTCTACACACTTCACTGAAGCTCAGAGAGATAAATCCAGTAACAGGACTAGGGGTGGCCCAGAGGAGGGTCTGATACCTCTGCTCAGAGAAGGAGACCTCTCGTTGGGTGTTGAAGGAATAATGGTAGGTGTGCAGGGCAAACCAGCCAGGGTGGGCATGCCAGGTAGATGGAAAGGCCTGGGAGAAGACACATGGCCCTGAGATACCAAGGCTGGACTAGAGAACTAGAAATCATTAGTGTGGGTAGATCAGAGCATGTATCTCTTCTTTCTTTTTCTCTTTTTGTTTATTTTCAATATATTTTTTAAATTACAGAAATAATTCTTATGGTAGAAAAATCTGTTTTCTTTTTATTTAGATGAACTCATATTTGAAATAGTATTGAGTAATTCAAGAAAATAAATTTCCATCTATTATTGAAATAATAAATTTCCAAAGGAATTTTAACTTATGTTTTTGACAGTATCCTTTTCAAATTATAAGAGTGCAGGTGCTGAGAAATTTTGAGTCTTTTTTCAAAATATAATTTACATGTAACATTATATAACAGTATATTAGTTTCAGGTATACAACGTAAAGATTTGATCGATATATGTATATATTGCAAAATGATCACACCACAATAGTTATATGTTTAGTTATATGTTTTTTCTTGTGATGAGAACTTTTAAGATCTATGCTCTTAGCAACTTTAAATTGTACAATACAGTATTTATTTATTTATTTTTGGCTGTGTTGGGTCTTTGTTGCTGCACGTGGGCTTTGTCTAGTTGTGGCGAGTGGGGGCTACTCTTTGTTGCAGTGCATGGGCTTCTCATTGCTGTGGTTTCTTGTTTTTGAGCACAGGCTCTAGGCACGCAAGCTTCAGTAGGTGTGGCACGCAGGCTCTAGAGCACAGGCTCAGTAGTTGTGGCACATGGGCTTAGTTGCTCTGTGGCATGTGGGATCTTCCCGGACCAGGGCTCAAACCCATGTCCCCTGCGTTGGCAGGCGGATTCTTAACCACTGTACTGCCAGGGAAGGCCACAATACAGTATTATTAACTGTAGTCACTCTGCTGTACATCACATCCCCATGGCCTACTTATTTTGTTTGTCTTTTTATTTATTTATTTTTTTAATTAATTAATTAATTTTTGGCTGCGTTGGGTCTTTGTTGCTGTGCGCGGGCTCTCTCTAGTTGTGGTGAGCAGGGCCTGCTTTTCATTGTGGTGCATGGGCTTATTGCGGTGGCTTCTCTCGTTGCAGAGCACGGGCTCTAGGTGTGCTGGCATGTGGGATCTTCCTGGGCCAGGGCTTGAACCTGTGTCGCGTGCATTGGCAGTCAGATTCTTAACCACTGCACCACCAGGGAAGTCCCTATTTAAGTCTTTTTAGATTATTTTTATCTTTGCTATTCTTGAATTTTGCTATGGTATCTTACTTAGTGTTTCCTTTTATTTTCCTGATTCGGATTTGTTAGATTTTCTGAATCTGTAGATTGGTATTTTTCATCAGTTCTGAAAATTTCTCAGCCATTAATTCTTCAGATATTACTTCTGTACCATTCTGTCTCTCCTTTCTTCATGAAACTCTGATTAGATGCATGTTATTCCTTCTTACCTTATCCTCCATGACAGATCATCAGTCTCTCTTTCATATTTTCCATGTCTTTATCTCCCTGCATTCTAGGACAGTTCTTCAGATCTTTCTAGTTCAGTGCTTCTTTCTTTAGCTGTCTAATACATTTTTAATCTCTTGCATTGAATTTTTACTTTGTTTCAGTTTTTTATCTCTAGCAGTTTAGTTTCTTTTTCTAATTGGTCATTTTAAAAAATTCTGCTCCTAAATTATATTTTTCAGTTTCTCCTTTTAATGTCTTTAAATATTTGAAACCTACATGTTATGGTCTTTTATGTCTGAGAATTCCAATGTCTAAAATCTTTACATGTGTGATTTTACAGCCAGTTACTTCTGCTGGCTCTTTTTCATGATGACTTATTTCTCCATGTGCTCTGCAATTGATTTACTTAGCTCAGATCAATGGGAATTTTTGTGGCTTAGATTGATGGATTCCTCCAAAGATGGTATATATTTGCTTCTGCCAGGTACCTTGGGACTACTTTAAGTTATATTCTTGGAATAAGGTCTTCTTAGTTTTACTAGAAGTATGGGTTCTGACTTGTGGTTATGAATTTTCCTAGAAATTTTAAATTTTTTGTTTTAATCCCCTGTTAATTAGTTCTAATGTTAGAGATTAGAAATTATCCTTGCAGGCATTTAGAACAGGGGTTGGCAAATTACATCCCACTGACCTAATCTGGCCTGCCACCTGTTTTTTCAAATAAAGTTTTTTAGGAATCCACCCATGGTTATTCATTTACGTATTTTTTTTTTTGCGGTACGAGGGCCTCTCACTGTTGTGGCCTCTTCCGTTGGCGGAGCACAGGCTCCAGACGCACAGGCTCAGCGGCCATGGCTCACGGGCCCAGCCGCTCCACGGCATGTGGGATCTTCCCGGACCGTGGCACGAACCTGCATCCCCTGCATCGGCAGGCGGACTCTCAACCACTGCGCCACCAGAGAAGCCCATCATTTACGTATTTGTCTATGGATGTTTTCCTTCTATAGTGACAGAGTTGATTAGTTGCAACAGAAACCATACATATGTCTTGTAAAGCCTAAGACATTTATTCTCAGGCCCTTTACCAAAAAGGTTTGCTTACCCCTACCTCAGAGAAATGGGCCTGGGTTTATTTCTACTTCACCTGAACACTGAAGATACAGTCCTTTGGGGTCTGCTATAGTCTGCTCCACTTGGCCTTTGTCTCCTGTCCTCAGCACCCTGCAAGGCATAAAACCTTAAGCTCATGTTCACACAGTTTGGTAAATGTCTTCAAGGAGAAAGCCTGCTTTCGTGCTGTGCTTATCTCTGTGGGTTCTTGCTTTTGCTTAATTTTAGGTCTCTGATTACACCTTATTTTCTTGCCATCACTTTGGTTTGTTCATAGTTTTTCATCATTGTAATTTTCAGTGGGAGGGTTATTCAAAGGATTGTTCTACCATATTGTGGGAACATTGTTGTGTTCCTGTTATTCCTGATTTTAATGTATTTTGATCATTTTGGCCTGTGAACTGCGAGCTTCTGTGAGCTCTTTTCTCATGTGAAACAGAATTTTGTTCTTGTGTTATTGTTAATTACAACATTTAATATTTCCCAGTCTTTCTTGAAAGTGGCATGCTATGGAAGATAACTAGACAAAAATTGTTAAATTATTCTGCAACATACTTGTTTTAAGTTAGATAGGAAACATCTTAATCATGCATTTATAGTGTGTTGAACTGTTGGCAAACAGGAATCCTCATCTAAGCAGATGCCGTTTTATTTTTTGGCAAGCAGAAACTGTGAATAAAACTTGAAAAGTGCCATGGGACTTCTGTTTATTTCTAGTATTCTCAGAAATGAGATTTCTAAATGTGATCCATCAAATAGTCTTCTTCTAGTCTGGGCAATTGCAAACCTGTAACTTCCTGACTTAAAAATGTCTCTTGCAGATGTCTCCTAGCTGTCTGTTATAGGAGCTACCCTCTATCTTCTGCACCCAAATACACGCTGTTAAGTCTTCCTGTACCCCTCCTTTCCCCTTTCCTGACAACAGAGACTACTTCTGCCTGGACCTCCCAACCCCTGCCTCTGCCTCCCCTTATTGCCCCAGTTCAAGTCCTGGCATGGGTCACAATGGGAGAGAGGACAAAAGGGGTCAGACCTGCTCTAGGTCCCTCTCCTTATTTGCACACTAAACCCTACCCACACGCCATGAACCTAGTTATTCCTCTGAGATAAACCGAGTTTTCAGACCCCAAGTCCCCACCCCAGAGAACCACTGTTGTCACCAGAGCATTCCTTGATATGGGGAAAGGGCATGGGTCTAGATTAGAATGAACTGGATTACTGAATCTTGGGCTATTTTATACTACTTGTATGGCCTTGAGCAAGTCATCTCACATTTCCAAGTCTGTTTTCTCATCTGTTCTATGGGGTTTATGCTCGCTGCCTTGTAAAGTTGTATTATAGTAAATAACAGATATGAAAGTGGGTGAATGCTAGCTTCCCTTCCCCAACAGGGTCTAAGTTACAAAAAAGGAGAGAAACAGAACTTTTTATCCTCCCTTATTTTTGTAAGCAGTGAAAACTTTAGAAAACCTAAATTACAGCAAAAGTGGAAAGATGGGTAGTAGAAGAAACTGTGGAAAAGGGAAAGACTGCCGTGGAAAGGAACATGCAGACAATGGGAAGGAAGGGCATCACTGCCAGGCCTCAGCTTTCTTGGATGAAAGAGATGACCTGCGAAGGACTACCTAGAATGTGGTGCTGGTGGTCTGGTTCCTCTCCATGTCTCTCTTTCCTCCCCCAGCTCTGCCTCGTGGAGCCTCCATTCCCGCCTTGTCAGCCCTGCCTTACCTGTTAGAGGCCCCTTTGTTTATGGAGCCATCAGCAACTTGGAACCAGGGTAGTCCCAGCTTCCCCTCCAGTGTGGTTGGGATTCTGAATGTGTTTCCCTGGAAGCCTTGACACTCTTGGTGTTGGTCACTTATACTTTAAGACACCCTTATTTGTATATATTCTTAGGTATATTTTGGGTTAAATAAACTCTGAGAGCTGGTTTCTAATGTGAGTTTTACAATCAGTCTAAAAAATAAATTGTTGGAAGACAACTCCTCCATAACTGTGGGCTGCCTGTTCCTGTGTCTTTAGGGACCTGCATTCATGGCTGTATTAGAAAGCTTTGTGTTCATCTCAGAGGTCTCTGAGACTGTCCTCAGTTTTTTTCTTTCTTTTTTCTTTATTCTGCTCTGCAGTAGTTATTTCCACTATTTTATCTTCCAGGTCACTTATCCGTTCTTCTGCCTCAGTTATTCTACTATTGATCCCTTCTAGAGTATTTTTAATTTCATTTATTGTGTTGTTCATCATTGCTTGTTTCCTCTTTAGTTCTTCTAGGTCCTTGTTAAATGTTTCTTGCATTTTCTCTATTTCCAAGATTTTGGATCCATCTTTACTATCATTATTCTGAATTCTTTTTCAGGTAGACTGCCTATTTCTTCTTCATTTGTTAGGTCTGGTGGGTTTTTACCTTGCTACAAACAAAAAACCGGACGGACAGAACCCTAGGACAAATGGTGGAAGCAAAGCTATACAGACAAAATCTCACACAGAAGCATACACACTCACAAAAAGAGGAAAATGGGAAAAAATAATCTGTCTTGCTCTCAAAGTCCACCTCCTCAATTTGGGATGATTCGTTGTCTATTCAGGTATTCCACAGATGCAGGGTACATCAAGTTGATTGTGGATTGTCTCTTCGGCAGCAGCAGGCTTTTCCCCAGACTCCCTCCTGGCTAGCCGTGGTGCACTAACCCCCTGCAGGCTGTGTTCAAGCCGCCAGTCCTCTCCCTGGGATCTGACCTCCGAAACCCCAGCCTCAGCTCCCAGCCCCGCCCGCCCAGGCGGGTGAGCAGACAAGCCTCTCGGGCTGGTGAGTGCCGGTCGGCACCGATCCTCTGTGCGGGAATCTCTCCGCTTTGCTCTCCGCACCCCTGTGGCTGCGCTCTCCTCCGTGGGTCCGAAGCTCCCCCGCTCCGCCACCCGCAGTCACCGCCCGCGAAGGGGCTTCTAGTGTGTGGAAACCTTTCCTCCTTCACAGTTCCCTCCCACTGGTGCAGGTCCCGTCCCTATCCTTTTGTCTCTGTTTATTCTTTTTTCTTTTGCCCTACCCAGGTACGTGGGGAGTTTCTTGCCTTTTGGGAGGTCTGAGGTCGTCTGCCAGCATTCAGTAGGTGTTCTGTAGGAGTTGTTCCACATGTAGATGTATTTCTGATGTATCTGTGGGGAGGAAGGTGATCTCCGCGTCCTACTCTTTCGTCATCTTCTCCTGTCAGCCTGTGTGCATCTAATATATGAGTATTTTTGTTATTTGTTGCATTTACATGGCACAGGGATTTATTCCAGCCAAGTTCACTAAGGCAGAATCCCACACCCCTGCTTTCACAAAATGAGGTCTCCTGAAGGTTGCCACTCAACTTTCTAAGTCCTGGGAGTAGCAGGCCTGCATGCCTTTGCTGGGCTTTACTGTGCTTGTCTGTAGCCGCCTGGGAAGTTGGTCCTGGAAGGATTTTCAGAGCAGAATTCCAGAGCATCTTACCCGAGACAGTGGATTAGAACCGGTGCCAATTAGACTTCTTTGGGAGAGCTTTGACCTGGCTCCTGACTTCCCAGCTGCTTGGCCCTGTCTAGGTTCCTTTAGGACAGGCTCTACCACCTTTTAGACCTACCATGCCCGTTATTCTTTTATTCACTCAAATTTAAACCCATTAAAGAACTTTAGAGCTGAAGAGACCATACACACTGAAGTTTACTTGGGGAAGGTTGCCACAAACCAGGCTGGCATGTAGAGTTTAAGGTAAGATTCATCAGCTGAAAATAAAGGAAAAGTGGTGGTAGTAGTGAATGTGCTTCTTGCCTTTGCCAGTGTGGGGTTGCGAGAGAAGTGTTTAGGTTTGCTCAAGGCTGGGAAGTAGAAAGGAGGCTTGTCACAGCCTGGGGGCAGGATCCATCCTCCAGGGTTGCTGTTGGGGTAACTTTGTTGCTGCCAGCTGGGAAGTAAGTGCAGTAGGACTTCTGGATCTTTTCCTGTGGATTCGTAACTTACCCGTTTGAATTCTCCTATGACTTCAGGTCTGTGGGGATGCATCTGGGATAATAAGGCAGGAAACAAGTGTGAGATAGTATTGATATCTTCTCCTCAGAGGGCCAGGCATCAGAAAAAGTGGCTATGCCAGCTTGTATGCTACATCCAGAAGCATTCTCTGGACAGGGTAGTAAGATGCTTGGCCTTCCCCAACTTCAACTTTTAAACTTTGTTCACCCTGTTTTATTTTTGGTGAGGAGTCTTGTTAAGGCAATTCTGGAGTATCATATTTAGTATCATTTCATTTTAATCAATTTTTGATATTATTTAATGTTGATCTGTTCAAATTCTTTCTGTAAGAAGTGTTTTTAGAAAACTTCCCAAATTTTTTGTTTCTATTAGAACATTATACAACGTGACTTTAAGCAGTGGAAACTTGTGTATGAAAGCCTTTAATTTCTTCAAAAATTTTTTTTCAAATATTAAAAAAAATCTTTATTCTGTGAGTTTTTAGTACATCCAAAACAAGAAATAGTTATTTCAAAAAATTGACAGTCTTGGGCTTCCCTGGTGGCGCAGTGGTTGAGAATCTGCCTGCCAGTGCTGGGGACACGGGTTTGAGCCCTGGTCTGGGAGGATCCCACATGCCGCGGAGCAACTAAGCCAGTGCGCCACAGCTACTGAGCCTGCGTGTCTGGGGCCTGTGCTCCGCAACAAGAGAAGGCCGCGACAGTGAGAGGCCCGTGCACCGTGATGAAGAATGGCCCCCGCTTGCCACAACTAGAGAAAGCCCTCGCACAGTAACGAAGACCCAACACAGCCATAAATAAATAAATAAATAAATAAAATTATAAATAAATAATAAAAAATTGACAGTCTTTAGGGCTTCCCTGGTGGCGCAGTGGTTGAGAGTCCACCTGCCGATGCAGGGGACACGGGTTCGTGCCCCGGTCTGGGAAGATCCCACATGCCGCGGAGGGGCTGGCCGATGAGCCATGGCCGCTAAGCCTGCGCGTCCGGAGTCTGTGCTCCGCAACGGGAGAGGCCACAACAGTGAGAGGTCCGCGTACCGCAAAAAAAAAAAAAAAAAAATTGACAGTCTTTAGAATGCTTTTTAGGTAACGAAGAAGTGAAATGCTCAGCAAGTAGAGAAAAAAGTTTAAGTAAATGCCTAATTATGGTCAAAATAGTCAGCAGAACAAGTGGTTATATAGGCTGACTTCTTTGGGAGAGCCCTAACTCTTCCCAGGGCAAAGCCCATTTCCACTTTCCTGCAGCTCTTCTCCATGTACAACAGCTTCTTCCCCCTGTGAGACTGGGTCACAATTGCTTAGCTCGCCCTCATGGGCCTGAAATTGGGTTTTAGGGTTAGTTTTGTTATTACTCCGGAGTCATTTTGAATGCCTCTAGTACCTGTAGACTTGGAAACTGGCCATGACATTAACCACTGGTTTTATTCAGCTGGTAAATGTTCTTATTAAAATTTTATGTTATCTTTGGGTTTTCAGAGAGTTATTCAGCTCAGAGCTACTTTTGATAAACCTTTCTAGAAATATTCTCTATGAACTTTGAGATTTTTCAAATTTTTATCTGTTTAGGAAGGTGAGCCTTCTGGAAAGAGAAAAGCGGAAGATGATGATAAAGCAAATAAAAAGCACAAGAAGTACGTGATCAGTGATGAAGAGGAAGAAGATGATGATTGAAGTAGAAAATGTGAGAACTTTATGTATTTTATTGTACAGTTTGTTTTATAAATATGATGTAAACATGAATTATTTTGACTGAAATAAATTGATTTGCTTTTGAGTAATTTTAATTGTAATAAAAAAATTTTAAAAGCAGGTCTCTGTTCAAGAAATTGACCCCTCCCAAAGCAGGCTGATTTTGTTAATGCCTTACACTAATTCTTAGGTTTTAGTGAATTCGTCCCAGGCCCCACAAAGAAGCCTTGCAAGGGCCAGGTGAAGCGAGTGAGGCATTCTTCTGGGGTGCAGAGTTTTAAAAGGGGCGCAAAAAAGCCTCCGTAATTGTATTCGTTTGCTAGGTCTGCTGTAGCAAAGTACCACAAATTGGGTGACTTAATACCACAGAAACACATTCTCTCACAGTTCTGAAGCCTATAAATGCTAAATAAAGGTGTCGGCAGAGCCGTGCTCCCTCTAAAGGGAAGAATCCTTCCCTGCATTGTCCTAGCTTCTGGAGGATCCCAGTAATCCTTGGCTCGTAGCAGCATAGCTCCAATCTCTGCCTCTGTCTTCACATGGCTTGTTTCCCTGTGTGTCTGCTCTGTGTCTCTCTGTGTCTCCGCTCTGTCTCTCCAGATCCCACTCTTCTTTCAGGACACCCACCAATGGGTTTAGGGTTAACCCTAATCCAGTGTGACCTCATCTTAACTAATTACATCTGCAAAGATCCTATTGCCAAATAAAGTCACATTCTGAGGTTCTGGGTAGATATGAATTTTGAAGGGTCCCTATTCAGCCCACTACAGTAATCAAGTTTAATATTACCGTAATACAACATTTTAAAAAATTAAAATTAATGTAAAAAAATGATGAATAAAATGTTAAAAATTCAAATAAAGATGATCTGACAGGACTGGGATTAGGGTAAGCCAAGTGAGAAGAGTGGCACAAGTACAGAACTGGATAGATTGTCTCTTTATTTGAAATTTTGATGTTTTGTTTATGGGAGTTTTTTGCATGGAGTTTAAAATGTATTGCAATATTATTTACCTTGATCACTAAGATTCTGGCGCCACTTATATTTTTCACCAAAGTGAGTATCTCACACGTTACGTCCTAGTTGTGGCCCTGCTTTCTCACAGCATGGTGGCCGGGTTCCAACGGTGAGCACCCCAAGAGAGCTGTATTATCTTTTTTCAAAATCCACCACATTCTGTTCAATAGAAGTGAGTCACTGATGTGAGCTCATATTCAAAGGGAGGGAAATTTGACTCCTCTCGATGGTAGAAATGGCAAAGAATTAGCAGATATATTTGAAATCCATATTTGAGATATGTATTTGTCTTTTCTGCAGTGCTCTTCTACATAGCCTAATCTTTCCCTTAGGAACGGACTAGGCCTGTTAATACAATCTAGGAGGGGTGGCTTGTGGGAGGCTCACCCTGAAGCCTGGTTATAGAGAAGTGACATTGAAAGAGAATAAGGTCCTAACTCACCACTGTGTCAGTCTCCTAAACTCAGAAACCTTCAGTCCCTTGCTGTTTCTTGGTTTATCAAGTTGGAACTCCGATGCCTGGCTCTTGAGAGCCTTCATTTTGACTCTGTCCTTTCCAAGGCAACATTGTTTTTTCACTAGCAGACACATATATGACAGTGATTGAACTCTTGTCTCTTGTCTCCAAACCTGCCCTTCTTTACAGAGCTTGGCTATGCAGAGCCAAGGCTCTGCAAGCACATTTCAGTTTTGCCAGCTGCCCCCTGTTAGGGGGCGCCAGAGAGAACTGGGAGCCTGAATAACAAAGAAAAGATTGCTCCTTCCTGTTTGTTTATGGAACTTTTCTGGGGGCTTCCTGTTGACCTCCATTCTTTCTGAGGGGGCGCAGCAGCAGCAGCAGTAGTTTCTTCCCACAGCAGCTCAGTCCGGTTTGCAGTTTACCAAGACTTGAAGAGGCAGCTACATTGTACTCCCGAGAGACGTCAGTACCAGCTGGACACTTCTCTTCCTCAGGTATGTTTCAGCTCCAAGGGGCCCTGTCTGTAAGTTTGTAAGTTTAATAATAATTCTAACTTTCCCCTTTGTTCCCTCATCTCTAGGGGTGGAAGTTGCTCTCTGAATTTGCTAATTCTGTGATCCCTTAGGGAGTCCTCTTTGTACTTTTTGTAACCAAATCAACAACTTGAAACCTAATTACAATTTTTAAAAAATATTAAGATCTATCTGTGTAGACAACTGGTATGTTTTCTGTTGCCCAACTTGGACCTGACTGGGTAGTCCAGGAAGCAAATCCTCAAAGATGAGATGTGTAGATTGGTTTGGGTCTGAGCTCCTCACCAATGGGAAACAGGATGCTGGTGGTGCCTTGGCATCATGATGAACCAGATTATCCCCTGTGATTGAGGGCTTAAGCGGCTGCTACACTTACTAGGCAGTCCTGATGACTAAGGACTGTGGTGTGGGATGGATGCTTCTGAGTGCCCTGGGGCACTTACAGAAAGTCGACAAGCTTAGGTTAGTTTCAGTTTGTTTTTAAACTTTATTGAAGTAGAGTTGATTTACAATGTTGTGTTAATTTCTGCTGTACAGCGAAGTGATTCAGTCATACATATATATTCTTTTTCATACTCTTTTCCATTAGGGTTTGTCACAGAATACTCAATGTTGTTCCCTATGCTATACAGGAGGGCCTTGTCGTCTATCTGTTCTCTATATAATAGTTTGCATCCACTAATCCCAAACTCCCATTCCTTCTCCCCCCACACCTCCTCCCCCTTGGCAACCACAAGTCTGTCCTCTATGTCTGTGAGTCTGTTTCTGTCTTGTAGATAGGTTCCTTTGTGTTGTATTTTAGAGTCCACATATAAGGGATGTGGTATTTGTCTTTCTCTTTATGACTTCACAGAAGCTTAGGTCTTCAAACATTCTGCTTGTGACAGCACTTGTGACAGCCCTAAAGGAATCTCATATCTTGTAGTCAGAGGGCTGAGGTAGCTGAAAATCAAACGCATGTAATTGTGTGGTTGCAGAACTACAACATCAACTGAATTCACAGCCTCTTCAAGTCTCTCATGTGAAAGGGTATTGATTGAGAAAGAAACTAGGAATGGGGATTTCTGTTTGGACTCAGATAAAGCTGAAAAACAAATTTTCTAGTCCCTCTGAGCCTGCCTTGCCTGTGAGAAGCAGTCTGCCTTCCTATGTCTGAGGAAACAAGGTTTTTTTTAAATTGACATATAGTTGATTTACAATATTATATTAGTTTCAGGTGTACAAAATAGTGATTCAAATATTTTTATAAGTTATACTCTGTTTAAAGTTATAAAATATTGGCTATATTCCCTGTGCTATACAGTATATCCTTGTAGCTTATTTATTTTGTACATAGTACTTTGTACCTCTTAATCTCCTTCCTCTATTTTGTCCCTTCCCCCTTCCCTCTCCCCACTGGTAACCACTGGTTTGTTCTCTACATCTGTGAGTCTGTTTGTTTTGCTATATTCACTGGTTTGTTTTATTTTTCAGATTCCACATATAAGTGATAGCATACAGTATTTGTCTTTCTCTGACTTATTTCACTAAGCATAATACCGTGTAGGTCCATCCATGTTGTTGCAAATGGCAGAATTTCATTCTTTTTTATGGCTGAGTAGTATTTCATTGTACATACATACCACATCTTCTTTATCTGTTCATCTGATGATGGACAGGTTGCTTCCATATCTTGGCTATTGTAGATATTGCTGCTATGAACTTTGGCATGCACATAGCTCTTTGAATTAGGGTTTTTGTTTCAGATATATACCCAGGAATGAAATTACTGGATCATATGGTAGTTCTATTTTTAGTTTTTTGAGGAACCTCCATACTATTTTCCATAGTGGCTGCACCAATTTACATTCCCACCAACAGCATACAAGGGTATCCCCTGCATCGGCAGGCAGACTGTCGACCACTGCGCCACCAGGGAAGCCTTTATAGACTTTTTGATGGTAGCTATTCTGACAGGTGTGAGGTGATATCTCACTGTGGTTTTGATTTGCATTTCCATGAATGATTAGTGATGTTGAGCATCTTTTCGTGTGCCTGTCGGCCATGTGTATGTCTTCTTTGGAAAAATGTCTTCTGCCCATTTTTTAATCAAGTTGTTTGATTTTTTGATACTGAGTTGTATGAGCTGTTTATATATTTGGGATATTAACCCCTTATCGGTCCTATCATTTGCAAACATTTTCTCCCATTCAGTAGGTTGTGAAACTAGTCTTCCTGCTTGAAAATGCTGTAATAACATCACTTGGGGCAGTCTGCATTCCCCTCAAGAATCACCCAGCTGAGTGCTGTCTGACCTACTTTTTACCAGCAGACCCATCACTAGGATCTCATCATACTCTGGCAAAGAAAGCACAAACTCTGAAGAAGAAATAACTTACACACCAAAAGAATTGCAAGATTTTGCTATTACATATGAGCAAAAGCCTGGGGAATGTGTGTGGACGTGGATTCTAAGAATGTGAGATGAAGGACAAACACTAACTACCTTGGGCCAAATTTGCTGATACGGGTGCACTTATATCGATATATTCTGGATTGATGTGTTAGGACATATAGCTGGACATGGCTCTATACTTGATTGGTTCACCAAAAAAACTCAGTGGTGGCCTTCATTTAATGAAGTTGAGATACCAAAGCTTCCCTGGCTTTGTGCAGAGGGAATTCAAAGACAGGGAGATAGGAGTGTCAGAGTAGACATATTGTGTGTGACTTGCATACCATCCCCCACCTTCCCCAACTACATTCCTTGAGAGCGCCAGCTTAAAACAACAAACATTTAATATATCTCACCGTTTCTAAGGGTCAGGAGTGGTTTAGCACTGGCTCAGGGTCTCCCACAAGGCTGCAATCGATAGATGTTGGCTGAGACTGTATTATTTTAAAGGCTTGCCTGGGGCTGAAGGATCTGTTTCCGAGATGGTTCACTCACATGGCTCTTGGCAGGAGACCTCAGTTTGTCACTGCATGAGCCTCTCCACAGCAGTTTGAGTGTCTTCACATCACAGCAGCTGGCTTCCTCCAGAGCAAGTGACCCAAGGGAGAAAGAGCAAGGCAAAAAAGCCACAATGTCATGCAGAGCCTTGGAAGTGAGGCTGTATTCTATTGATCACATAGACCAACCGTGATACCTGTGGGAGAGGATCACACAAGGGCAAGAATACCAGAGGCAGGGATCCCTGGGATCCACCTTGAAAGCTGGCTATCACAGCAGCTTGGCCTTCCACCAACTAACTTTGCTGTTTTCCTTCCCTGTAGACACTCTCGTGAGGCTTCTGAGGGCCAGGCTCAGGGAGCCAGTCTGACCACGGTTTAGTGGAGGTTTGGTTTATGAATCTTGGGAATATGTTGAAGTGATGGGCTAAGAACTGTGTGAAGAACTTCAGTGAGAGAAATTAATACTGTGCATTTTTCCCCCAACATTGAAGATTATAGTGGGACCATGGATCTGTTTGGAGACATAGATGACATTTCTTCAGAGAGTGACGGGGACAATCAACCACCCATTTCAGGACAGCCTGTTACTGTAAGTACAATTACAAATCTCAACTGGGCCCATTGTTCAAAGTTAAGAAAAAAGTTTCAGAGGCTGATGGGTCATGTAGGGAGGGGACATGGAAAACGAATAGCAGTCTGAAACATCTGACAAAGGGGTGACTTTCTTAGCTATGTTGGGAATTTCTGGATATTAAAGGGAATAGAAGGAATTGCTCAGAATGAATTTGATGCCAAACTTTAGGGGCTAGACTGTGAGGATGCATAATTTGAAACTTTGATTTAAATCAAAACTTTGATTTAAAAGTTTTTCTTATTTACACATGTGCCAAGAAGTGTGTACTATTTGACATGCTTCTCTGATTTTAATACTTACTTAGCATTGAGGGGTTGCATAATTTCACACATCTGTTGCTAAATATCTTATGCAAGCTAGATATGTCAACATTTTTTCTGGTAATGCAGGCTAACAGGTCTTGTTTTGCATGGTGGTTTTTTCTGGGGAATGGGGAGAGGATGAAATTTTAAGGAGAGGCCTGGAGGGGTTGCCAACTGCTTTATCTCTGAAGGGGTGTCCAAGTTTACTTCTGGTCACACCTGGATCTGCCTAGTGTAGAAGGAGAGCTAGAGCATTTCTAATGTCAACTCAGGCTCTCACATTCTGATTCTCTCTTAGGATGGACGTGGAGTGCCTCAGGACCAGCAGGAGGAAGGGCCAATTTCTGAAACCAAAATAGAAGCAGAAATTCCCAGCATCAACTGTGATTTAGGAAATGAACTGTACTTTGTTAAACTACCCAAATTTCTCAGCATAGAACCCAAGTAAGAGAACTGATTAAAGGTTTTTTTTTCCCCCCAAGATATTGAGTAAAAACATGTGGAATGTAAATGTTTTTCTTATTTATAATGAGTTGGCTAATCACAGAGGTGGGAGATTTCTCATGTAACTCTGAAAAAATAAATTTAGAATGTGCTGTGGTAGAAAATGATGAATTACTGGTGTGAGAAAGTTTTAATGCTAATAATTCTTCTAGCACTTTGGCACTTTCTTATAAATGAGCAGACATAGCTGATGAAGGTATTTTTCACTATCATAAAGCTGAAAAATTGGAAAATGAGAAAGTTTTCTAGAGAAATCACAAATGTTCAATGCAAAAGCCTTTGTGAATCTAGAAACGACCACAATTTTAGACAACAAAATAGTGTTGATGGGTATTATTCACGATGGTGCACTATTGCAAGCTCTTATGCAATTAAACATGACACTCTTCTTAAAAAATATGAAAAGATAGATCATGTGTCACCTATACTTTAGAGGACGTACGTCACCGAACAAAAATATAATTTAAAAACTTTGAACTATTAGTCACATTTGGATTTTATTTCAGGTAATACGTTTTAAAATCAGATTTCAAGGAAGTACAGTAATTTGCATACTTTTTGAAGTTTTACATGAAGTTATTTGTCTACTGTGATTTTTTTAACATATTAGTGCATGTTGTAAAGATTATTATTTTATACATTAGTTATATTCAATACTAAAGATGGCTAATACTACATTAAAAAACAACTTTTAGGCCTTTTGATCCTCAGTATTATGAAGATGAATTTGAAGATGAGGAAGTGCTTGATGAAGAAGATAGAGCCAGGTTAAAATTAAAGGTACCATTTCACACTTTATTCCTGTGTTTGTTTTTTTTTTTTTTGAGTTTTTCCTTTTATAAAGTAAAACACAGGGGTAACAATTTGAGACCAGCTTATAAAATGATCTTCATGTTTATTGTCATAAACAATCAACAAATAACTGCTTAGAACAAGGAATTAAATACCTTTTCAGAATATTTTTAGAGGAGAAGGTATATATCCTTTTTAAAAAATCCTTGTAGAATTGTCACTTTTTTAACCTTTCTTTTGCGGTTGTAATTTTTCGACAGAAGTAAAGATAAAAATTCTTGAAAATTGTTAGCTATTTCCTTCAGGATGAATAATAATGTAGCTAGGTATACTGAACTGCCTCCACATTTTATTGTGGATAGATCCAAGCAGCTTCCCACAATAAGAGTATCTCAGACTCTTTATGGAAATTCAGGTTATGCACAGAAAATAGGCCTTGTCATTAGGTGGTCTCCCTCGAGAAGGCCTGGATGGCAAAACCCTACCATTGCTCTCACAGAGATGGCATTGCCTTTAACCAGGTTTTGAATGAGCTTCTGCCAGAGGCCGCAGTGGTAGCCGTGGCAGGATCCATTTTTATGCTATTTTTGTAATTTGGAGTTCCCCACCATAAGGGTAGGGTAAAGCAAAAGTCTCAGGTTTTAATCTGTTGTTTATTACTTAATTGTATATTCTTTTTAAAATTAATACTCAGAGCTTCCCTATCTTACTAGGCAAATGGGTCCTTTTTTAGTCCTTCTTTCTCTGGGTTCATAGCCTTCAAGCTGGGCTGCAATAGACAGAGATCTCAGTTGTAACCGCCTACCTCATATGGCCCCGAAGTTTTTGCTTCCACTGCCATGAACTGGAGCTCAGAGAAGATTAAAACAAAATGTCTGTTGAGTTCAATCAATATCTCTAGGTATCTGTAGCAGGAAGGTTTCCATGTTGTCTAATCAGCTATTTTGTGGTGAGCTTATTCTCTTACCATCTGTGAATTCCTGGCACATGATTACAGGTCACTTGAGGAAAAAAGAGCATGCAGTTAGTAACACTGGTTTTCTAAAGCCTTTGTGTTTTGAAACAGATAGAAAATACTATACGATGGAGGATACGCCGGGACAAAGAAGGAAATGAAATTAAAGAAAGCAATGCTCGGATAGTCAAGTGGTCCGATGGAAGGTGAGCATAAATGCCTGAAGAGTATGGAAATGCCCAGAGGGAGGCCTGGGATGAATGAAGTTTTCTGCGTAGGACCGTATTTTGGGATCATCTTTCATTACAGAATCAACAAGATCTAGGCCTCTGGCATTACCTGGGAAACCTGGGAGAAATAAATAAGGTTAAGATCACAGTGCAGCTCTGGGATACTCTAGTCATAGACCCAAGATGTGATCAAATTCACAGTATCTACCTTATTGAGATGAAAGCCTAATCTTAGTGCCCACTTGTGATAATTGGACATTATAAATTGGTATGTTTGCAAAAATGGTTTCTATTTTACTAATGAAATGGTAGAGATTGGGAAAATGATAAAAACAATTATATTTGAAGTTGAAAGAAAGATGGATTTTACCACCTTTTACTTTGAAAGGTTAGGTTAGTTGTTTCCAATATCTTTTCTTTGTTTTTCTTATGAATTCACTATGGGGACAGGATCCTGCAGTTCCACAGCATTTTAAGGACAGCTAACAGGGTAGAATGGAAGCTGTAGGATTTGTTAAATATCCACGTTAATAACTGAACTATTTCTTGTTTCCAGCCTGTCCCTGCATTTAGGCAATGAGGTGTTTGATGTTTACAAGGCCCCGATGCAGGGCAATCACAACCAGCTGTTCATTAGGGAAGACACTGGTCTGCAGGGACAAGCCATCTTTAAGTCCAAACTCACCTTCAGGTAACTATTCATAGTGACCCACAGCTACTTGGCAGTTAAAGAGCAACAGGGCAGAGAGGTTGGCTGTGCACAAAGCCCGCCTCAGTCCTGATTGACCTGATTTTGAGGTGCAGCTCACCAAGGCACATGGTTTGGTTCCCATGCTATTTTTCACCTTTGCAACAAGTTGCTGTCCCTCAGGGAGCCAGTTCACGCTATGGAAACCAACATGAGCCCGCCGTACAAACCAGAAGACCGGTTATTAACTCACATTGATTGACGCACCTGGTAAGAGGCCTGGACTGTCTGTGCTGCTCTGCTGGTCAGCGCGTCCCTTCCCTTCAGGGACGTTCACCTGGGAAGCCTGCCGCTCGCGAGCATGCTCTTGGTGTGCGCATGCGCCAGAGGAAAGGGCTGCCGCAGGGGCTGGTGTGTCATTGTCCGCAGCTGCGTTTGCTGTTGGTATGGTTGCCTCCAAATATTCTTTGTAAACAGTGAGACGCTTTTTTCTGTTTCCTGCAGACCTCATGCTACAGACTGTGCCACACTTAGAAAGATGACCCTGCTACTTGCTAATAGATGCTCGAGGACACAGAAGATTAGAATCTTACCAATGGCTGGTCGTGATCCTGAATGCCAGTGCACAGAGATGGTTAAGGTATGTTGGCTGAGATTTATCCTGGGATTGTTTGGGGTATTAAGAACTGTGCTTTCCAGAATGTTAATTCATCGTTTCTTATTGTCACAGCTGTTTTATTTCTTGTGGTTATCAGGGAGTCTGCTTAACCTTCTAAGCATGTGGTTAACCACAGTAATTGTCAATGGCTGATGGTGAGATACAGCAATCCAGACCCTTGGGTGTTCTCTCTCCAATCTGTGAGATTTCAGAGGGAAACTAGTAATTTAAAAATATAACCTGGGCTTCCCTGGTGGCGCAGTGGTTAAGAATCCGCCTGCCAGTGCAGCGGACACGGGTTCGACCCCTGGTCCGGGGAGATCCCACATACCGCGGAACAATTAAGCCCGTGGGCCACATCTACTGAGCCTGCGCTCTAGAGCCCACGAGCCACAGCTACTGAAGCCCACGCACCTAGAGCCCGTGCTGTGCAAGAAGAGAAGCCACCGCAATGAGAAGCCTGCGCACCGCAACGAGGAGTAGCCCCTGCTCATCGCAACTAGAGGAAGCCCACGTGCAGCAACAAAGACCCAATGTAGTCAAAAATAATTAATTTTAAAAAATCTTTATATAAAAATATAACCCTTGATGTACATCATTAAACTGTGTTAACCAGATAGGAGGTGATGTGGGAAGGTCATGAGGACATTTCTGACTCAGTTGACACTGGCTCTGCCTAGTGAACCCCAGTGTGTAGAAGCCAGGTAGATGGAAGGGAATGAAGGCTCTGCTTTGGGGCTCAGGGACCCTCCCCACCAGAACCTCCCCATCCTGCCATCAGGACCTGTGGGGAGCTCTCTGGGTTGAGGGCCCCAGACTGGAATATGTGGGCACCATGGTAGTTCGGTGGAGCCTGGGCAAGTCGGGTGTCTGTCTCAGGGGTGAAGAGAACCCGCCTCCCTCAGGCATCCACTGGGCATGAACGAGGTTCCTCAGGCTGGTCGCCGCACTCTGGGCTCTGCCTGGCAGCACAGGGGACGCTGCATCTCCCAAGGCTGTGCCGGTGCCACTTCTGATGGGGCGGTTGGTGTGAGGGAGGGAGGCTTTGCCTCTTCACCCTGTGTTGTCTTCACACCTTCGAACTGAACAAGATGATGACCATGTGTGGTAACAGAGGTGTAAAATGGAGAGAACTGTACCCTGAGGACATAGGAACTGTGGTGTCCTGGGCGAGGCATTTACGTGTTCTTTACAGTAAAGTAGTTTCAAGGGGGCACTAAGTGAGTTCATTTTTTGTTTTAAAGTTCAGTAATTTATTTGCTTCTTTACAGAAAGAAGAAGAACGTTTGAGGGCTTCTACTCACCAGGAGACCATCCATCTGTGGGAAAAGCAGAACCAGCGGGGGCCGAGTGCCCCCTACCAGGGCCCCAGCAGTGGTGAGGAGGGTGAAGCCAGCAAGAACCATGGCCGAGGTGAGTAGGGAGAGGAGGTCACGCTTCACCATCTCAGGGCCATGGGAGCGATTGTGCTCTGGTGGGCTCTTACTGTCTTGCTGTTATTCACTTAGGACAACAGTACCAAGGCCTTTTATTTTATTTTCCCTAGGACCACTTTGCCACACAAAAGCTTAGCTTGGAAAATAAGGCACTCCCATAATAAAGAAAATCAATTAAATAATTTTGTCCTTATGGAGGAAAATGTGTAACAGGCAGTTCTCCTGCTTGTACAGGGACCCAGTGTTTAAACTTTGTAGTTTTCAAAAATGTGGGGCTTCCCTGCTGGCGCAGTGGTTAAGAATCTGCCTGCCAATGCAGGGGACACAGGTTTGAGCCCTGGTCTGGGAAGATCCCACACGCTGCGGAGCAAGTAAGCCTGTGCGCCACAACTACTGAGCCTGCGCTCTAGAGCCTGGGAACCACAACTACTGAGCCTGTGTGCCACAACTACTGAGCCCGCATGTTCCCAACTAGTGAAGCCCGTGTGCCTAGAGCCCATGCTCCACAACAAGAGAAGCCACCGCAATGAGAAGCCTGTGCACCACACCGAAGAGTAGCCCTTGCTCGCCACAACTAGAGAAGGCCTGTGCGCAGCTACGAAGACCCAATGCAGCCAAAAATAAGAAATAAATAAAATAAATTTTTTAAAAAATGTGTGCACGAAGCCCCTCGGGTATTTAAAAATGATCAGACAATCTCTCCGAAGGAAAAACCTCTCCAATCTAAGTCATTTAAGCATGTTTGAAAGCTGTACATACTTCTTTATGAAAACTTAAAAAAATTGTTGGCTCCTCAAGGGAAATGTATGGTGGGAAGTAGCAATATTCAAGAGTAGAAAAATTCAGGAATAAATGGGTCTTCATCTTTGAAGGTCAATCCCATATCTAAAGTCCCTTTGCTTTCAGAGGAGAGGGCCAGGATCTATTCTTCAGAGAGTGATGAGGGACCAGATGAAGATAAGGCTCAAAGATCGCTGAGAGCAAAGAAGCTCACCAGTGATGGGGTAAAAACAGATTTATTCAGTCTGAAGGGGTTTGCCCTGTAGCCACAAGTCAACTCCTGGAATGAAGAGGAGCTCACAGCCCTGGAGCACAGACAGATGTCTACACACCTCCCTGTAACTCAGTGCGATGAATGCAGTAATAAGCCTAGACGTGGCCCAGAGGAGGGCCTGACACCTGTGCGCGGTGGGAGACTGCCCAGAGCAGGTGCCGTCCTGCTGGTTGCTGAAGGAAGAGCGTTAGGGTGGACATGCCAGAGGATGGAGAGGCCTGTGAGAAAAGACACATGGCTGAGACACCAGGGCTCGACCAGAGAATTAGAAGTAGCTGAGTACAGTAGAGCAAGGGGCCTCTCGCCTTCATCATGGGTATGATAATAGTGGAGGGTTAGTTCGTTTCCTTGTTGTTAAAATTATTTTCCTTTAATTATTTCCTTTTCCACTTATAAGAGCACAAGTGCAAAGAAAATGTGAGTCTTAATTACCCAAGCAAATCACTATGTTGTTGCCATTGTGACATATTCATTCATCCAGTGTTTTCTGAACACTTAACATGCTCCGCTATGGGTTTGGAGTTACAGATCAGAGGAAACATCTCAGTAATAGAAATCGGCCTTACTGTGTAATGGAAGCACTAATTTTTCATGTGAAAAAAATATATTTAAAACTTGGAAAGCATACTGAAAAAGCACATAAAACACAAGCAGTCCTTTTAAAAAAATTGACAGGCTTTAAAATACTGAATTTTAGATAGAGAAAGTGAAGTACTGAGGAAGCAGAGGTATGTATTTCAAGTAATAATGAGCAGAATCCCCGTCAGGATAGAGTGAGGTGTCCCTGAGCCCTGACTGCTGCCCAGGGAAGCCCGGGCTCCCCTTGTCTGACCTGTAGAGACAGTGTTTGTGGACAAGGTCGCCGCTGGTGGGTAGGGTTCTAACATGAAGGGCTAGCTCCCCCATCAGCTCAGAACTACTCAAGACAAAATTTCCAGAAACGTTCAGTATTAAATTTTACACCTTCTCTCTCATATCTGTTCAGGAGGTGAACCCTCCAGAAAGAGGAAAGCAGGCGGCGAAGAAGGAGAGGATGACTGAAGCATGAAACGCGTGCTTGCTGTAAGTATGGTTTTCAACTGTTTGTTTTAAAACAATGATGAAATGACTTGTTTTGATTGAAGGGAGGAATTGAGTTGCTTTTGCATAATCCGAGTTGTGGTTAAAAAATGTTTAGAAGCAAGTCTGTGACTTTAGAAAATACATTCTTCCCAAATGAGAAGTTTATTTTGTTAACTGTCTGCTCTGGGTCTTGGGTTTCCTTGTCCGAGCAGGTACAGCACCGGAGGGCTCGCTGGAGACTCACTCGGTGCTTTGCCAAGTGCTGCATGGGCCTTACCAGTTCTAATCCTCAGAACAACTCAAAGGGCAGCTGCTGTTATTCTCATTTTACAGACATGGAAGCTGAGTTAGAACTTAAGACCTCTGTCCAAAGCTTTTTCTTAAGTTAAAAACAAAAACATTTTTGAGACAAGCGTCAGGAACTTATTTGCACAGCAGTCACACTGCTGAACAGATTACATTATGACCTTATGGAGAAAGACACCCAAAATATCTGAGAGAAATGGTCACCAAAAGGTTTAGAGAAAAAAGAGCAGTGGGAAACAAAACACTAGATTTGACTTCTAGCTTTGTGACTGGTGCAGTAGCTGGAACATAATAGGTGCATAAAAATTATTTATTGAATGAACAAGCCAATGGTATTATCTTGGGGAAGTTATTCAACTTCTCTGAAGTCAGTTTGCTCAACTTGATGGGATTTGGACTTGACCATGTAAATTCTTCAGGATTTAATGTTTATATTCCTCTACCTTTGAGAGTTGAATACTAATTAGATACGTTTTTTTAGAAGTCTTTTGTTAAATAGAAATGGTCAAAGAAAAGGAAATGGCCCATCATCTTACCACGCAGAAAACCTGGATATACATTATATTTCCCTCACTTTTATATTTTTAAAGTATAATTTCATAGTTGTGCAGTAAACAGAGACATAATTAGCACCCGCTCCAGAAAGGCCATTTAGAGACTCATCCAGAATGCTGAGAAGTACTAGCACAGTTCAATCATAAAGTCAGCTATTCTTTTTTTTTTTTAATTTTATTGAAGTAAAGTTGATATACAATGTTGTGTGAATTTTTTCTGTACAGCAAAGTGACTCATTTATACATATGTATATATATACTTTTTCACATTCTTTTCCATTATGGTTTGTCACAGGATATTGAATATAATTCTCTGTGCTATACAGTAGGACCTTGTTTTTTATCCATCCTACATATAATAGTTTGCCTCTGCTAATCCCAAACTCCCATTCCTTCCCTTTCCTACCCCTCCAAACCCCTTGGCAACCTCAAGTCTGTTGAGCTGCAAATGGCATTATTTCATTCTTCCTGATGGCTAATATTCCATTGCATATCTTCTTTATCCATTCATTCATTTAGGTTTTTCCATGTCTTGGCTATTGTGAATAGTGCTGCTATGAACATAGGGGTGCATGTATCTTTTCGAATTAGTTTCATCTGGGTATATGCCCAGGAGTGAGATTGCTGGATCATACATCAACTCTATTTTTAGTTTTTTGAGGAAACTCCATACGTTTTCCATAGTGGCTGCACCAGTTTACATTCCCAACAACAGGGTAGGAGGGTTCCCTTTTCTCCACACCCTTTCCAGGCTTTGCTGTTTGTAGACTTTTTAATGATGGGCATTCTGACTGGTGTGATGTGGTACCTCACTGTAGTTTTTTTTTTTTTTTTTTTTTGAGCCCCTCACTGTAGTTTTGACTTGCATTTCTCTAATAATTAGTGATTTTGAGCATCTTTTCATGTGCCTATTGGCCATCTGTATGTCTTCTTTGGAGAAATGTCTATTTAGGTCTTCTGCCCACTTTTCGATTGGGTTGTGTTTTTTTGTTGTTGTTGTTGAGTTGTATGAGCTGTTTGTATAGTTTGGAAATTAAGCCCTTGTTGGTCACATCATTTGCAAACATTTTCTCCCAGCCCGTAGGCTTTTTTGTTTCGTTTATGGTTTCCTTTTCTGTGCAAAAGCTTTAAGTTTGACTAGGTCCCATTTGTGTATTTTTGTTTTTAATTTCTCTTGCCCTGGGAGACTGACCTAAGAAAACATTGGTATGATTTTTGTCAGAGAATGTTTTGCCTGTGTTCTCTTCTAGGAGTTTTATGGTGTCATATCTTATGTTTAAGTCTTTAAGCCATTTTGAGTTTATTTTTGTGCATGGTGTGAGGGTGTGTTTTAACTCCATTGATTTACATGCAGCTGTCCAACTTTCCCAGAACCACTTGTTGAAGAGACCATCTTTTCCCATTTTATATTCTTGCCTATTTTGTCAAAGACAAATTGACCATAGGTATGTAGGTTTTTTCCTGGGTTCTCTATTCTGTTCCACTGATATGTATGTCTGTTTTTGTGCCAGTACCACACTGTTTTGATTACTGTAGCTTTGTAGTATTGTCTGAAGCCTGGGAGGGTTATGCCTTCTGCTTTGTTCTTTTCCCTCAGGACTGCTTTGGCAATTATGGGTCTTTTATGGTTTCATATAAATTTCAGGATTATTTGTTCTAGTTCTGTGAAAAATGTCATGGGTAATTTGATAGGGATCACATTAAATCTGTAGATTAGGTCAGCTGTTCTTTATAAGGGCTGGCCTTGAGGCTCTGCTACTTCAGCAACAGGGCAGTTGGGCCGAGCCTAGAGGCCCTCAACCCTTGTAGACATGGTGGAAAGCTTAATATTTGAAGGCCAAAAGATGTTTGGGGATTTTGGACCCTCTCATTGTTTGGTGCTTGGAGCAGGGTGCCACTGGGCTGAGCATGAGGGCACTGTCTCCCACAGCCACAGCTCCTGGCACCACATCCACTCAGACTCACAGGAGCTGGAGTTACCTGACAACCCAAGCACCCGAGCCTCCAACAGGCATCAAGACTTCCCGTATGTGAACGTAAGCCCGACAGCCATCCTTGGAAGGCCAGCCAACACTAAAGATTCAAGGGGAATTTCGTTATTGCTTAAGTTTCAAAATTCAATTATTTGATGTTTATCCCTAAAAGTTTCCTCAAACCCATTACACGTTGCGCTGATTTTCTTTTGGTTGGTGGATATAGGTGACTGATGAGAGATGTCTTTGTTTTACTGCAAAAATAATCTCCAGTTTAATAGCTGGATTGGCTCCCATCAGGCCCAGAACGCACTGTATCATAGGTCCCTGTTTCTTCATATTTGTCAATTTTTTTAAAAAAACTCGATTTTTTTTTTTTTTTTTGCGGTATGCGGGCCTCTCACTGTTGTGGCCTTTCCCGTTGCAGACGCACAGGCTTAGAGGCCATGGCTCACGGGCCCAGCCGCTCTGCAGCATGTGGGATCTTCCCGGACCGGAACACGAACCCGTGTCCCCTGCTTTGGCAGGCGGACTCTCAACCACTGTGCCACCAGGGAAGCCCTTTTTTTTTTTTTCAATTTGATTTTATGGACAGACCAGACGGAGTACTGATGGTATGAGATTGAACCGTATGAACTTACTATTTTTATGGGTATAAATGGTCACGTATTGACAGTTTTTTTTTTTTTTTGCGGTACGTGGGCCTCTCACTACTGTGGCCTCTCCCGCTGCGGAGCAGAGGCTCCGGACGCGCAGGCCCAGCCGCCATGGCTCACGGGCCCAGCCGCTCCGCGGCACGCGGGATCTTCCCGGACCAGGGCACGAACCCACGTCCCCTGCATCAGCAGGCAGACTCCCAACCACTGCGCCACCAGGGAAGCCCTTGACAGTTTTATATGGTTTAACTTAATAGGGTAGGAAAGAATAACTCAGGGAAACTAATAAACTTGTTCTTAAGAGGTGTGTAAGGAATGAACTTTAGAACATAGGCACTAAATGGATTTTCCAAAAAGTCCAAGTCTACAGTATATTTGATAAACTTTAGTGAAATTATTTATTCCAATATGAAGTGGTAAATTCTAAATGCCTATAGTCCATATGTTTCAAAAGAACTTTCACTGTGCTAATAAGAGCCAATAATATTAATATTTTGTAATATTTAAGTATCAGTATTATAAAATTCAGTTGTTATATTTATAAAAATTGAAAAAGTAAAGCATTTATAGCATTTTAGAGTTAAAAAATGTATTTAAATGCCCAATTTCATGTGACAAAGAATGATGCACTGTTATAAAGGTAATTTTCAAGCTTTTAAACATAACTAAAACCAAATATAATTCATCCAAAAGACTGAAAAAAAATGTGGGCATTTATTCAAAATTACAAAGGTTTTTATGCTATGTGTGTGTGTAAATGCACATGTATGCATGCAATTTTTTTCACAATTTTTGTTTTACAATTCTTAAGCAGATCTAAAAAGTTTAAACAACTGAATCAAAGACTTTTTTTCTTTTGTGAGTTAAGGTGAAATTTACACTCCTAAAAATTGCTATACACAGCCACCAAGAAGCACCCAGACTCTGTTCTTAAACCTTACTCTCTGAGTGGACTACAATATCTGACAGAAAAATTTTAGGCCTATTAATCGCTTTGCAGCACTTACAACATATTGATAGTCTGTAGAAAAGGAAGTTAAGCCTCACATATGTAGACTCCATGGGAGTTCATCTTAAAAGTGTACGAACTTGAACAATGCTAACAAGACATGGCTGGTGGTGTTTCACAGTGTTACAATCTATTCTTGTCTAGCCACTAGAGCAGATGTCCTAAGTAAAAGTCTTTATATGTCAATGAAGTCTGTCTAAAATACTTGGTAATGGTTGACAAGATTGGCTCCTCTGAATGATCAGACTGCAGGCTAGAGTTCAGCATTAACAAACTGTTATAAATGTTTTATTATAAAAAAATTTCCAAGTTTTTCAGTTTTTATAGGGAAAGACTTAACGGAACTAAATTATAATGCAGAAAAATCAATATGACATAAGAAAGAATGACATTAAAATGACATAAGGGGCTTCCCTGGTGGCGCAGTGGTTGGGAGTCCGCCTGCCAATGCAGGGGACACGGGTTCGTGCCCCGGTCCGGGAAGATACCACATGCCGCGGAGCGGCTGGGCCCATGAGCCGTGGCCGCTGAGCCTGCGCGTCCGGAGCCTGTGCTCCGCAACGGGAGAGGCCACAACACTGAGAGGCCCGCGTACCGCAAAAAGAAAAAAATGACATAAGAATATAAAAATCTTTGCTTATTGTAAATATAATTTTCTCAATTTAAAAATTTGTGAAGAGTTCCTTTGACTGAGAAGTAGCTAGAAACATTAACTGTGGTATGGTGAGAAACAGCCAGAAACATTAATGTTCAGTGGGATCTGATGGAAAAGATGGTTCTATAGATGTTTAGACTGAAGAACTCACGCCCCTTGATAGGAGGTGCTCTGACACATCCAATTTGCTTGGTTCTTGTGGGTGCCAT
Source organism: Neophocaena asiaeorientalis asiaeorientalis (assembly GCF_003031525.2). NCBI lineage: Eukaryota > Metazoa > Chordata > Mammalia > Artiodactyla > Phocoenidae > Neophocaena > Neophocaena asiaeorientalis. The sequence goes on from NW_020174950.1 coordinate 189,139, forward strand.
GTCTTTAGTTAATACTGTTCGAAAATTGAGGGCATTATGCTAAATAAGTCAGAGAGAAAGACAAATAAATATTGTATCATCTCACGTATCAGAATCTAAAAAAACTAAATTCATAGATACAACAAGCAGAGAGGTGGTTGCCGGAGGTGGGGCACGGGGAGTGGGTGAAATGTGTGAAGGTGGTCAAGTGGTACAAACTTCCAGTTATAAGAGAATGTCCTACGACTAATGTACAGCATAGTTATGACAGTTAATAATACTGTATTACATATTTGAAAGTTGCTAAGAGAATAGATCTTAAAAGTTCTCATCACAAGGAAAAACATTTTTTAAAACTACGTGAGGTGATGTTTAACTAAACTTATCGTGGTAATCATTTTGCAGTATGTGCATATATCAAATCATTATGTCGTACACCTTAAACTAATACAATGTTATATGTCAATTATCTCAATAAAACTAGAAAAAAAATTTTTTAAGTGAAGTGGCATTTGAAATGAAGGAGCAAAACTGGACAGTACTGAACTTACAGAGAACGGAAATTGCTATGGATTCTAGAAAAACAGTGATCCTTGTATCTGCTGGGAGGTAACAGTGATTCCTGACTTTATAAGGAAAAAGTGAGGCAGTCCTGGGACCACAGAGCGAAAATTTAAAGATTTTATGAAACCTCATGAATTATTTAATCTTATTTTAATGGTGGCAAGGGTTAAATATAATGTACAATAGAACATGACTAACATTTTATCAAAACATTTTTTCTTTTATAATTTTCAGTATACCATGGACTCCCCTTTTTAAATGAAAAAATATCAGATGCTGTCAACGGAAAAACAATATACAAAGCTCTATACATGTAACTTTTCCAGAGGACACCTACTGTACAAAGCAAGTATATGGATTATTTCACTCAAATAACAAGAATCTGCAATTTAACAATCAAGATGTGATTCTCCTTAAGATCTCTAACAATCTGCTCATTTTTTAAACACAAAATGTTTATTTGGTCTTTTAAATGACAGGCACCGCACCATTAGAAAATGTATTTCACCTATGAATTAGACTTCTCCTAGGCTTTAGCTCCAAGTATACAGCACCAAAATCCATTTTAATAATATCAGTATTATTAATATTGATTTTTTAATACATACAATTTCATGCAGACAAACTGGAAGAATTAGAACTTCCAATATGAATATAACATTTTATAAAATGGGAAATTAAAAGCTTTTTAAAAAACAGCAATTTAAAAATGCAAAGAATAGTCTTTGCTTAGATAACCAGATAAGCTTACATTGGTTACACTATAAAAACTTAAGTCTTAGAAAATCTTTGGTTTAAAAATCAAGAGTATTTCACAACTCCAATCTGTTATAAAAAATTTTAGAGAAATACTGAAAGTTACTGAAAGGGTAAGAGGTGCCAGATTTTTAAAGATCAAAGTAAACATCAGTTTTCTCCCTTGTCATTACAATTCTTGAAAGATTTTCTGCATTTAATCAGATGAATGTTCACCCTTATTTATTAAGAAATCTTTTCTTCAATTATATAATGAACTATTGTAGCTCAGAACTGGAATGGTACAAGGAAAACACTCAACTTCTTCATACTTTGATAAATAATAAGTGGAAAAGATATTACCCCAAGTATAACACACAATTTTAGGTGGGGCCCACCTACCTATATTTAAACAAAAGCTTTGGGGAGGAAAGGGTAACATACTTAGCAATTTACTGACTGACTTACAGGGCAGGGCAAGCAAGGAAGCCTTGCTAAAAATGTACTGGTAGCTCTGCACAGCTGCTCCATGCTGACTCCCCACCCTGCTGGAACTGTGCAGTCTCTAAAACCAAGTGCATTTCCAAAGTCATTTATGAAAGGAGAGAGGGAGAGAGCGAGCGAGAGTGAGCTTGACTTGCTAACTTGGAAAAACCTCCAGCACCCTATAACTGAAAGGGAACAGCAGTACAGTGCAAAGCCAGTCTTTGGCCCCTTTCAAACAACGGATACTGATTCCAAAAAAACACACACTCAGTCCTCATGAGGAAAGCTTTTGCCTGTTAAGAAGGCTTATTACTGTAGCACGCAAGGAGCTGCCTAGCTCATTAGATAAACTGTCCAACCCAAGACAAAGGAGCAGACATTTTATAATTCAATTTCAGGAAGTTTAAAAAAATTAACAATAGACCTCTCCCCTATTCTGGAAGGAGATTCCTCCTTTAGAAAAATCTCCCTGTAAGTGATACACCCAGGCCTGAACTGTCAAGGCCAGGACTGCTCAGACTCCTTTGCCCCTGTCGTCTGCAGCTGTAACGCCTCTGCCATCTCCTGCTCCGGGGCTGCCCTGAAATAGGACATGAATGCAGGCCCAAATTGTCTATCATACTATTGGATCTGGAGTAGTCTTCCCACCACAGGACCACCGTTTGTTCACCTTAATACTTTGAAGGATAGGAAGACAGCTTGTGTTATGAGAAGTTGCTTTTATACAATGTAGACCAAAAAGTACAAGATGAAAGGAAACAGATAATAAAAGCGAGATTTATCTAACAGCCATTTTCCTTATTGGTTGGGAAAATCTGTAGTGAGTGGTGATTATATACCACTCAGACGATTCTGTGTTGCATGTAGGAACGTCTCACTATCCTGTGCAGCTCTTAATTTACACCCAGGCCAGTTTCTAATTTACCATCAGTAACCATCAGTTTAAAGGACTGTTTTGCATGCTCCTCAGACGTCATCTCCACCATTTATTAACTTTGATTTCATGTGTTTAACAACAGCTTTCTTTTTGCTTTTACCCTAAATAACTGAGAGTTGGCTATATGCCTTTTACAGGGAAGAAAAAAATAGCTTTCCTACTCAGATGCTTTTTTTTTACTATGAGCTTTCACAAAAATTTAATAATGCCCACATTATTACAATGAAAAACAGTAATGAACTTAGACCTAACTATACTTTTAAACAAAGTGTGTAACCTGGCTAAGCTGATGACTTTGTTGAAAAAAACTGTAGGCGTTGCTGAGACACCTTGGACAAGTGCAGTGCCACGGAACGTACAGGAGACTGCTTCCTCTCTCCTAGAGATCTGCTTTGACTCCAAAACAGATGACCAGGTTTTGAGTCATCTGTTTTAAAATGCTGGCATTTCTCTTTCTTGATAGAAGCAAAAACCATACTCTTGCCAAGTTCATGTGTTCTGCAACTTGGAAAAGTCTCCTTGCCATGGAATAAGGAAAGCTTTGAAGTTCCTTGTACCTAAGAGGTGCAACAACAATTCTGACATCAGCAATGTCCCTTTCTGACTTAAAAAAAGATTGGTCCTTAGAATGTTCATATTATTCTACATAAATGACTTCCTAAACTTTTTTATAATTGTATTTTTTTAACCCAAGACTCATCATAAACCATTTAATTAAGCGAAATTAAAACTGATTTTAGCAGAAAGTAGAAATAATGCTTTAGAATACAAAATATTACCTACTAGTGATTTACAATCTGAAACTGGTAACAACTTAAACTAGATAAAAGATACATGTAGTTAAAAAAAAAAAAGAATTTCCAGTCTTTTCCCTTCTCCCGAGGAAAATTTTACATCTGATATCGCAACACGGGCCCTTGGCAAACTTTCGGAGTCTTCCAAAGATTACATGTTGGCAGACTTACTGGTGGTCTCCTTCAACTCGTCTCTTGCGAACTATGAGAAAAAGAATGTTAGAAACCCCTGTTAGTTTGTACAATGTTAATTTGCTTGTGACGAGTTTCTGTGTGATCCAGTTAGAGTTGTACAAAAATGGACTGTCCATTTGCAGTTCAGATGGCCATTAAAATAAAAAACTCACATCCTTCACCATGGTTACTTACCTGTTAAGAACTGAGGGGCTAAGCTCAGCTGTGCTTACACTGCAGTAACATTAGAAATCTACAACAGAATGGTCAGCAGTCACCTTCAAGTCACTGTGCCTGTCTCATTTGTGTATTAAAATTTATACCTCCACTAAAAAATGATTAATAACTTACTGTATTAAATTTTGAAATGACATTCAGGCAGCTGGGATTAGAAAGTGTTAAACGTAACTATTTGCATGCTCTTCTGATTAATTCCTCAGTTTGTGCAAGAACATACCAAAAATAGTATTATCAGTTTCAAAGGTAAGTGACTTGCTGCTACTGCTCTCCAAATTTTCCTTCTCTTATCTCCTACAAAATGAGCCACTTCAGGGCTCTGAGAAAACAACAAATGCAAAGTAATGAAGATCTTAGACCCTGGTAATGTGGTGATGTCACATCTCGCTACCATAAACTTGGGCAGCCACAGTGGCTGGCCAACTAGTCCAGTTAGTGGAGTAAACGAAGGTGCACGTCTGAGGACCCCCAGCCTCTTCCCGGGCTGGTGACCCTGAGCCGCTTGGCTGTGCTCACTAGCAGCAGGGCAAAGTCTTCAGCGTCAGGGTCTTGCTACCTTCACTCTCACCTGTCAGCTACCAGAGAATATTTGCTGAGAGCCACCAGGTCAGGGCTCCTCAGCATTTGTGGTGGCAACTCCTATTTAGAGAGGAAAACGAACACAGGTTCTGGAGTCAGCAAGAGTGGGAATCTGTTGCTTTTTGTGGTTTGCTCTTTGGCAAGTAAGGTAACCTCTCTGAGCCCCAACTCATCCTCTGTAACAGGGGATAATGATACCTGTACCTCACGGCTGTGCGAGTAGAGTCTGCTTAGTGTAGTGTTAATATAGAAAACATTCGGTGAAGGTACTCAGCCTCATCACCCACCACAGTGGGGTAACGGGATGGTCCTGAGGTCAGCCATCTTTTCGGGATGAGGAAAGTCAATTTAGCGTTTATAAAGCTAGAGGATTTGCATGTATACATAATTGGTTTTGATACTCTAACCAGTAAGTTCCTCTGTTTAAGTTACATTGTTGGTCTATTAATTTCTATACTCTCTTCTATGGAAGCAAGTAGGAAGACACCTGCCTTTGTTCAGCCTGAATTGGCTGTTTTAACAGAGGAATGAAAAGCTAACAGGTGCACTGGCCTCCTGGCCAGGCTACAAATTCTGCTCTCATGCTGTTCTGACTGCTGGCTTCTGTTCACTGGCCTTCAAGAGATGAGACTGGACAGTCAAGTGACGCACATAAAAGCTTGTCCAGAAAATAAAAACCAGGAGGACTGAAGTATCAGGTCCCCGTGAACATTTTTATACTTATTTAACTAGGCGCACCCCAACTCTAATTTCAGTCCATGTTAATGAACAAGTTTCATGTATTTACTGAAATATTAGGGGAAGAAATCAAATGGAGAACTGAGTCCTCAAATACAAACTTAATTCATGTATGTGGATCTCTGAAGAACATGGATATATCTGAAAGGCAAAGCACATAATTCTTTAGGGTAGAACATTTCCAAGAAAATTCTGAATTGCAGTAGTGTTTGGATGTTATTGGCAGACCATTTCAGATGTTAAAAAGCATGTTATTAAAAAAATGCACATTATAAACAAGATCAATAGGACAGATGGAACAAACAAAAAAAGTACAGAAAATTAATTATGTAGTTAGCTAGTGTAAAGGTAGTGACGTGAGACAAAGTTCAATCGAATATTGCACGTACACCATATAACCTCTTTGCTGTTATAGCCGTGATACTCCTTAGCTGAAGAGATGGCGAGTAGGTAGGATTATTTCAATGAAAAGTTGAGACTAAGAAAACAATGAGAGAGGGAAAGACAGTATCAAAATCAGAACACTAAAGCTCTGATGTAGCCCCATTTGCAAGGTGAAGAAAAACGATATGCCCCATTGATGCTGTACAAGTTTCAAGTCTTGTGCTCCAATATCTCTGTCCAGTTACCGCATACTAGAATGCAAGTAAGAAGACGGTCTTTAGGCTTGCCACCTTGATCCACAGGCAGAGATCAAAGTGCAGGGCTAAGAAACAAATCCCGCTGAGGGTGGATGGAGGGCCGGCTGCTGTTGCTGTGACACAGCACAGCAGAGGGAGGCGGGCAAAGAGCACATCCGACCCCTCTTCCTCACTTTGTGCCCACTTGTTACCTCAGCAATTCTTTGGTTCATCCTGTGGATGAAAGACTAATAAATTCGGCCCTATTAACAATTCTTTGGCAATTTCTTTCCAAAATCCACTCCGCTAATATACGTTCTCGATACTTCATGATTAGTCAATTGCCAATAAATCCTAACTAATCTCATTTCTTCTCTATCTCCAGAAGAGTCATAAGAATAGTGTTTTTGAAGTATCATTTTAATCATGCACTCAGTGGCTTATAATGGCTCTCAAATGCCTCCATGTAAAGTCCAAAGGAATCTAAGTTCCTTACCACATAATTTCAGTGCCTTCTATCAGCATTCCCTCTTAATCGGCTGAAATAATTTTTTTTATTCTGTTAGCTTCAAATAGCAAGTGCTTGTTGAAAGCTTATTCTGGATCCTGCATCCTGTTATGAGAGTCACTTCTCAAAATCTGCAGGCTGTCTTCAGCATATAAATAACTTGCTTACTCCCAAATCTGAGCTTTTATTCATGCAATTCCTCACTCCAGGAATGTCCTTATTCTCATTTCATGCCTAAGACCCATGTCTGAAGATCTGGTTTGGATCAGAGTGAACAGCATGGGGAGGGCGGGCAGCTTGTCTAGAGAGCTGCCAGCACACAGCTGTGTGCCGTTTCTCACCTCTGCTTCGTGTCAGACTGCACCTTCTTCTACACGGCCTCCTCATCCTCTGTTACACACGCCTATGCACAGCAGCTCCTCGACTGCTCAGTGTTGACATAAAGCAGCCGAGGGAACTGTTTTCATCTGCTCCCCTCACCTTCCATCTGCCAAAATCTTCCTTGCTCTAACATTAGGCCCTCTTTTCTTAGAAAGATCCGGGCAAAGCACCTGCCATAACAGGCTCGCAGAAGAGCACAACTGCTGAGGCCCTGAAAGGCTGGCGTCCCCTTCACATGCAGGGATGTGCACGTGCAGACTCTCACGCTGCTGCTCGCCGGCACCGCCTCCTCGGGGAGGGGCATAGCTGACAGACATGGCTAGGGCTACAAATACGTCGGTGGGATCCTGGGACAGCTAAGGTGGTTTCTGAGGAAAGGAAGAATGGAGACACTTCTGGCTTAAGTTTATAGCTGCTTAGTTACCAGAAATTTCAACTTTAACCAGGATTCAAATTCTACTACTTTTTTTTACTTAATAAATATTAAGTACCTACTATTGTCACACATGGTTTTAAAGAAAGTTGTGAATTCACCAGATACACATGGCCCCTGACCTCCAAAAGCTTAAAGTCTTTGAAAATAGGCTATTACAATGAAGTATAACCTAGTAAGTAAAAAACTAACTTTTTAGAGCCAACAATGTATACGTTCTTAAGGTTCTCTATTTATGAAGTTCAGTTAGACTTGAGAAACACTGCTCTAAAAAGCAAAATTAAATTCCTGAAGGAAAAAAAAATAGAAGCCAACAAATGAAGCAACACTAAAATATTAGCATGACCTCGCAAACTACATCTAAAATCAACAATACACCAAAACACACCAAATTTCTCTTTTAAAAAGCAAGACGCTAAAATCTTCCATGGGAAACTACAGTCATCAAAGGACAGAAAGAGTTTGAACTAATACTTTTCACAGTGATCTGGATTAAAGGAATGAGGCTGTAGTTCTGCTCCAGAAATCTTTAAAAAAACTGCAAACTCAAATATGGCCAAAGCCTAAAAGAAATGCATAACGGTGAAATGTGACACGGCTGTAAGAAGTATTATTTTAATTCTTGTCTAAATGCATTTTTTAAAGTATTTCAATGACAAACACCAAACTTAAAACTCAGGTTAAAACTATTTTAGGGACTTCCCTGGTGGCACAGTGCTTGGGACTCCACGCTCCCAATGCAGGGGGCCCGGGTTCAATCACTGGTCCGGGAAGTGGATCCCACATGCATGCTGCAGCTAGGAGTTTGCATGCCACAACCAAGGAACCAGCGAGCTGCAGCTGGGGAGCCCACAAGCCGCAACTGGGGAGCCCGCATGCCTCAACTAAGGAGCCCTTGTGCTGCAACTGGGAGCTGGGAGGCCAGCAAGCCGCAGCTAAGGAGCCCTCCTGCTGCAACTGAGACCCGAAGCAACCAAATGGATAATAAATAATTTTTTTTAAAAAACTATATTTTATATTTTACCATATAAAACTGAATTTCTATCTAGGCCTTTGATCAAAAGGGCAAAACTTTCCTATAACATTGAAATCTTTGTTTTACTAACCCCAAGAGGTGACTTGTAATTGAGAACAAAGTATTTTTTAGGGAAGCATTTTTTATAATGTTTGTTGTAGAAAACTATTTCACTAAAAGCTGTGAAATAGGTTGTCACCCACTAACCTATAAGCACTACAACCTCATTTAAACTGAACTATAATTCAGTGAGTATTATAAAGGACTGTGTGGATTTTAGAAACAAAAGCCAAATAATCTTCCTGTATAAAAATGTATTTGAAAAAAAGTCCCTCCAATACATTAGCTTAATGATACAATTCAGAAATTCAGTTTCACACCGAATATGTCTTACCTAAGTCATTATTTTTTGTTATAGCATTAGCTGCCCTGGTTCGGGGTCCCTGCTGCGTAAACTGATACCCAAATTTAAGGATATTGGTATTTTCCTCAAGCATCTTGGCCATTTCCAATTCTACAGCCGTCCCCAACTGCTGCCTCTGGAATAATTGAAAATAAAGAATAGTATTAATGAGCTAGATCAAAATACTTTTTCAGGTACATGTTGATTCCTTAAAAATTTTCCCAAGTCTTACACCATACATAAGAGAAACAAAAAGTTTAGTGTATGATCATACAGACATCAAAAAAATGTGGATTGTTACAGTGAGAGACCACTTCATACCCACTAGGATGACTATAATCAAAAAGACAGACAATAGGGGCTTCCCTGGTGGCGCAGTGGTTGAGAGTCCGCCTGCCGATGCAGGGGACACGGATTCGTGCCCCGGTCCGGGAGGATCGCACATGCCGCGGAGCGGCTGGGCCCGTGAGCCACGGCCGCTGAGCCTGCGCGTCCGGAGCCTGTGCTCCGCAACGGGAGAGGCCACAACAGTGAGAGACCCGCGTACCGCAAAAAAAAAAAAAAAAAAAAAAAAAGACGATAGTAAGTGTTAGCGAGGATATGGAAAAATTGGGAGCTTTAGGCGTGCTGGCAGGAATGTAAAATGGTACAACTGTTATGGAAAACAATTCGGCTATTTCTCAAAAGGTTAAACACAGAGTTACCATATGACTCAGCATTTCCACTCCCAGGTATATACCCATGAGAAGTGAAAACATATTCATATAAGAATCTGTACATGAATGTTCACAGCAGCATATCTGTACAATTCGAAAAGTGGAAACAACCCAAGTATAATAGATTATTCAGCCATACAAAGGAACAGGTACTGATATATGCTACAACATGAATAAACCTCCTTAACATTTTGCTAAGTGAAAGAAGGAAGACACAAAAGGTCACATATTACATAACTCCATTGATACGAACTGTCCAAAATAGGCAAATGCATAGAGACAGAAAGTAGATTCGTGGTTGCCAGGGGTTGGTGGGAAGGGCGACTAGGAAGTGACTGCTGATGGGTGTGGAGTTTCTTTTGGGGGCGATGAAGATGTTCTGGAGTTAGACAGTGGTGATGGTTGCACAACTCTATGAGTATACTAAAAACCATTTAATTGTATACTTTACAAGAGTAAATTTTATGGTAAGTGAATTATATCTCAATGAAAAAATTGGAAACATTGATTAAGTAGCATTCTGGTTAATTTTTAAGATATAACTCTTCTTTCTACCTTCATAATCTACAAAATTTACTTACTTTGAAGGATTAAGGGAGTCATTTACCACATATTTTTTTAAAATAACTGAAGTTATTTTTCAAATAAAAGAGACTGAAGTGTTTTAGTCAAATGTGTAATGTTGTTTTATTTTTAGTTCATTACCACTGTGGATGGAAACACCTCTAACATGTATATTTCTCTGCTTCTTTAAAGAAAAGTGCGTCTGGCATGGGTGACCCAGCATTGTCTTACAGTGTCAGCACTGAATGTGGCTGCATAGGAGTATGTGTCTCTGGGTAACCTGGGTACTGGAGTTTTCTGTTTTTCACTGAACCTATTCTGTTCACCTACTGTGTCTGGGACTGACATGCTACAGATGCAAAAATTTTATTATGTGGATCTTGCCACTGAAGAGCTGAAAAATTTGAGGATGGACTGTCACCTGTAAGAATTATTCCAGTTCAAAACAGCCAGCCATCTAAATTCTCTTAAGACCAGCCAGGGAGAGTTGCTTGTATACCTTTCTATACATTAAGTTAATATTCTGGATGCCCCACATGTTCTCTCATCCCTTTTCAGGACCACCTTCCGAAGGGTTCCCTGAAAGCCCTCCTCCCACCCACCTCCTGAGTCCCCAGGCTCTGCACAGAGTGTGGGCTGTAGTTTCCTCAAAGCTGCTGCTGTACATCACCGACCTGATTGTCGATTTTCAGCTCAGCCAGGGTTTCATTATCTCTCAAAGCATCAATCAGTGCTAGAATCCCAGCTCCTGTAATAAAGTTGGACTCCATATTTAAGCTCTTCAAACTTTTGTTCACTCTTAGCATCTCTGCAAATGCCTGGAAATTAAAGAAAATATTTGGAGATTACAGTTTGACAGCACCTAGTAAATAAACACTGAACAAGCCTGAAACAAATACACAAATCAATACAACTGCTTTAATGTTTCTTATTAGATTGTTTTAGCTTGACACACTACACCTCACAGGTCTCACATGTATCTATTTTCACATGCACTTGGTCACAGACTTTAGATTGTTTTTTGTCATGTGTAATTCCCCATCGGTAACATTCTCTACTGCTATTCATTCCTACTTCCACTTCATGCTTCTTTCTCCTGCGTCTCTCATACTTTCTCTGAGTCTCTGTGTAGGAGTAACTTCATCAATGTCTCTTTGCTTTTTTATTTCCCTTTGCCAGCACCGCACAGCATTCAGGATCGTAGTTCCTGACCAGGGATCAAACCCACACCCCCCTGCAGTGGGAGCGCAGAGTCTTAACCGCTGGACTGCCAGGGAAGTCCCATCAATTTCTCTTTGGAACATCTTTTCTTACTTGCGTCCTGCTGCAGCTGGGTTACTGTGAAGCCCAAATGAGGGTAAATTATGGACTAATTTCCAAGGCAGGGACCAAAAGGACTGCCTAAGGCAGAAGGCCAGAAAAGATCACAGATGACTGGAACTGAGAGAGCACAAAAACTATGGAGAAGGGGCTAACTAAATATTCAAAGAACGGTATGTTTTCCATCTGCTTCCGTTACATTTCTCACAGGATATGGCAGTGCTAGGAATTTGACCCAGTGCTTAATAAGTGCTATACTGATTAATTAACAAAGCCTGTAAGTGAGCAGAAGGGAGCGGGGAGGAGGAAGAAGAGGAGTGTGAGTTTATTTATAAAGCCCTGCAGAGGCGTCGAAAGAAAGGCCAAACTCCAGAGAATATGGGTAAGATCAAGCTTAAAATTAAAGTCAAGTTAAAGAAAAGGCAATACTGTGCAGTGATACTAGAAAGAACTGGGGACAGATACCTACACACTTGAATGTCCTAATAGCAACGACTGGCTGTGTGACTTGGAGCAAATCCCTTATCCATCCATCTGTACACACATTTATTAAAATATTACAGTGGCCTATTTTTGATAAGTACTGTTCTGTAAATTCAGAAATAAAACATACAAGTCTCTACCTGATGGAACTTACATTTTAGTGGGGGGCCCACATAGTAAGTAAGCAAAATGTAATGTCAGATGGTAAAAAGGGCTATAGAGGAGGGAAAAAGGCATAGCAGGGTGGATGGGGAGTGCTGGGGGTAGGAGTGGGGTTGCTGTTTTAGATACGAGGGTCAGAAAAGGCCTCACCTGGAAGGTGACATCTGAGCAAGGAGTGAAATAATTTAAGTGATGAAGTAAAATTACGTGGAATATCTTCAGGGAGAAAGTTCTAGGCAGGAGGAACAAGTGTAAAGGCTCTCAGTTGGGAGCATGTTTGAGGCAGAGCAAGGAGGCTGTATGGCTGGAGCAGAATGAAAGAAACAACAAGAGGGGAGATGAGGTCTGCTCATGTAAGGCCTCATTAGGCCACTGAAAGATTCTGATTTTTACTTAGTGAGATAGAGAACTGCTGGAGGGTTCTGAGTACAGGAATGAGAACATTTAAGTTTTAAGAGTCACTTCTGATGCTGTGTATAGAGATGAAGCAGGCAGCTCAATTAGGATAATCCAGGTGAGAGGAGTCAGTGGCTTGGACCAGGGTGGTAGCTGTGAAAATGGTGGGACGTGGTTGGATATACAGGAAATATTTGAAGACACAGCTGGATATACATTTAAAGTTGTGAGAAAGGGAAGTCAAGGATCACTCCATTATTATTATTGTTATTTTATTTTTTTGACTTGAGCAAATGAAAGAATGAAGTTGCCATTTAGTGAGATAGGAAAGAGTGTGAGAGAGGCAGGTATGGGACGGAAGTCAGGAGTTTGATTTGGGACTTGGGTTTGAGACGTCTGTTAGGTATACAAGTAAAGCTGTTAAGCAGTAGCTGGACATGGGTTTGGAGTTGAGGGGAGAGGTGTGAACTGGAGATAATAATATTGGGAGTCATCAGCATGCATAGATAATATATAGCAATGAAACAATGAGATCACCCAGAAAGTGAGTGCAGATAGAGAAAAGAAGAAGGACTAGAACTGAGCTCTGAGCCCTTTAGATGTTTAGATGTTGGGGAGATGAGGAGGAACCAGTGTAGGGACCAGAGAGGTAGGAGGAGAATCAAAGGGAGTGCTGTCCTCAAAGCCAAGAAGAAAAGGGTTTATACCCTGATCAAGTGGGATTTACCCCAGAAATGCAACGTTGATTTAACACATAAAAATTAATCAGGGGCTTCCCTGGTGGCGCAGCGGTTGAGAGTCCGCCTGCCGATGCAGGGGACACGGGTTCGTGCCCCGGTCCAGGAAGATCCCACATGCCGCAGAGCGGCTGGGCCCGTGAGCCATGGCCGCTGAGCCTGCGCGTCCGGAGCCTGTGCTCCGCAGCGGGAGAGGCCACAACAGTGAGAGGCCCGTGTACTGCAAAAACAAAACAAAGTTAATCAATGTGGGACTTCCCTGGTGGTGCAGTGGTTAAGACTCCGCCTACCAATGCAGGGGACACAGGTTCGATCCCTGGTCCAGGAAGATTCCACATGCCGCAGAGCAACTAAGCCTGTGCGCCACAACTACTGAGCCTGCGTTCTAGAGCCCGCGAGCCGCAACTACTGAGCCCACGTGCCTAGAGCCCGTGCTCCACAACAAGAGAAGCCACTGCAATAGAAGCCTGAGCACCGCACTGAAGAGTAGCCCCCGCTCGCCACAACTAGAGAAAGCCCATGCACAGCAACGAAGACCCAATGCAGCCAAAAATAAAAAATAAAATAATAAAATAATTATTAAAACAATCAATGTAATATACCATATTAACTGAATAAAAGACCACATGAATAAAACCACATGATCACCTCAACAGACACAGAAAAAGCATTTGATAAAAATTCAACACTATACATCCATAAATGGAACCCTCTGCAGGTGTTAAAAGAATGATGTATAACTTTATATGTTGATATGAAAAGATCTCTGAGATACACGGTTAAGTGAAAAATGAAGTTGCAGAACAGCCTACGCTGCATGACTCCATTTATGTTTAAAAAATTTCATAGAAAGGAAATACCGAAGAAAGTAAACATAAAATGGTAGTAAGTAATGTATTGCCTAATAGTAAACATCAATTGAAAAAGAGTAAATTTTTTTTTTTTTTTTACTGATATTTGCTCTTATTGATTGTTGCACATCATGGTTACTAACAGTTGATCTTAAAACACAGTTTTGAAACTACATTAAAAAATTACTTTAGTTTTTAAATTTATTTTTTATTGAAGTATAGTTGAATTAAAAGAGAGTAAATCTTGTTCATAAAATCAGTTTAAGCACCTTTGTAACATGCCCTGGTATTACACAGCCATAATTTCGATATTATTAGTAGTTAGCTTACTTACAACAGCAACGGGGTCATTGCTTCGGGTGGCTGCAAGACTGAAATATTTCACATGTGTGTTGGTTTCCAAAGCCTTTGCAAAATCTTTTAGGGTTGGAATTGGGATATTCTTGAAAGACAAAAATGTGAAACATTATTACATTTTAGTTTTCAGGAAATTCAGTCCATTAATCAAATACATCTGTACTTTCTTTTTTGCATTAAAATGTATTCAGAAATTATGTAACATACAACCGCTGGTCTACAACTGAAAACAAACAACTCGGCCTCCTTCTTACTTCTTTGATTTCTCTATTATGGTACAAACTGTTGGCATAGAGCAGAGCATACATCACTGTTTCTCTAGCATTGAGGTTAAAGAAATTCTTTTTAATTATTTGTATTATGAGAAGTCAGCCCTTGAGTACTCAAAGTGGATCCACTTTTCTACAAAGAGAAAGATGTGGGAATCTACTTATGATGATTCCTGACGCAGATGACATACTGTTTTCAGTCACTCAAGCTGCAAGGTATTAAGAGAGATTAACTCTACATTTCTTGAAATGAGGAAAGAGATAGTTTTAGGAGACACTGATCTTCCCCCTTGGTACCAAGACTTCAATTTCCTGTAGCCTGCCTATTTTCAGGTTGTTACTATTGATTTAGAGACAGACATACACTGAATTGAACTGAATTTTTTTAAAAAATAAGACTAGTGATCAACTAGGGATATTAGCTTTCCCCAAGGCTTTTCCCCCTCCACTCACAGGAAGGAACACCCACAAAAAGAGCACAGAGGTCTTATTCCCTAGGTTCTTGTAATTTCCACATGTTCTCCCTTCCTCCAATTCAGATATATTAAGATTTAAAATGAGGAATCTGTAATGAAGCTATTATACAATGGCTAATACATTGAGATCATCTGAGTTTACTCTTTGGTAATTAATTATCCCTGTGCCCTCCTAACTCATTTCTTCTTTCTTTACTCCAAGGAAGAGTTGCATTTTAAAAATCCCAGTGAGATCCCACAAAGCCCAATTCTAGGTGTTTACTCAAGAGAAATGAAAACATACATTCATACAAAAACCTGTATGTGAATGTGTATAGTGGCTTTATTTATAATCATCCCAAACTGGAAGCAACTCCTATGTCTATCAGCTGGTGAACGGACACACAAACTGCAGCACATCCAGACAAAGGAATGCTGCTCTACAACACAAAGGAGCAAACCACTGAGACACACAACAGCATGGACGAGTCTCAAATGTACTGTGCGAAGTGAAAGAAACCAGACTCAACGGCTACACACTATATAGTTCCATTTATATGAAATTCTGGAGAAGGCAGAACGATAGGGAAAGGAAACAGATCCCTGGGTGTCAGGTGCTAGAGCTGGTGGCAGGGAATGATGACACAGGGTTGTGACATGTTCTACATCTGACTGTGGTGGTAGTTGTACAACTGTATCCATTTACTTTAACTCATAGAACTGCATGCTAGGAAGGGAGAATTTCACTATATACACCTTATAGCTCAAGAGAGCTGATTAAAACAGCAAAACCTGAAAGGCTAAAATGCTCCTAAAAGTGGGCAGTACTTTGGAAGCCCGAGAGGTATACTCTGACAGTCTGTAGAGTTTATATTTCTATGTGATAGCCTTTAAAAAGTAAATCAGAAAAATACTATAATACTTTAACTTCTAAAATCAAAGGAATCTACGTTAGTATACTCCTAGAAGTAAAAACTTTACTATTAAGTGGAAAGGATTAGACTATATCAGAACTGCCCAGCTCTCATCCTAGATCCAACTGACTCAAAGCAATTCAGAACAACTTTTTGTTTGCGTATCACACCTACCTTTATGTTATTCAAATTAACTTCAACAAGACGCACATCATTTTCTTTAATTCTCTGTAAACTCTCTTCAACATTGGTTGGGTTTGGGGGCTCATCAAATACTGGAAGAATCTTTTCACCTTTTACCACATCTGTAGCAACAAATGAAAAGAGCAAGAGTGTAACTGGTTGATACTATTACAGTGAATGCATATATTAACTTGGAAACACACAGCACACATACACAAACATATTCAGTAGAACAAATGTATAAGTTTCTCTCCCCAAATTTCTTTTTTTTTTTTTTTTTGCGGTACGCGGGCCTCTCACTCTTGTGGCCTCTCCCGTTGCGGAGCACAGGCTCCGGACGCGCAGGCTCAGCGGCCGTGGCTCATGGGCCCAGCTGCTCCGCAGCATGTGGGATCTTCCCCGACCGGGGCACGAACCCACGTCCCCTGCATCGGCAGGTGGACTCTCAACCACTGCGCCACCAGGGAAGCCCTCCCCAAATTTCTAAAAGATCCTTTATGTGCTCCCACATAAAGCACTGAAATAAAATTTTACTGAATATAAATACCAAACATAATTCATTTAATTTGTTTGCAGTGTATCAGCCTTCAAAAATGAGTATTTTCGGGCTTCCCTGGTGGCGCAGTGGTTGAGAGTCCACCTGCCGATGCAGGGGACACGGGTTAATTACAAGATATTTTTACCATGAAAATATAGTTGATGACACAAGCTGGTGATCCCATTTATTTTTAGCAATGTCCAAGATAAAGTTCTCATATGACAGAATCTCACAACTCATCAGTTTCTCTGAGGTTTGACTAGTAATTAATTCAAAGGCAGTAAGAATCAGAGACATGAACAAACAGCCTCCACAAAGAGTGAGTTGACAGAAGGACACACTGCCTGTTCCTCCTGTGGGGAGTACTACACAATGGGAAAGGGCAGAGGACTCTTATCAGGAAGAAGAGTAGAAACAGGGAATGGGGAGACAGAGAAAGGTAATGGTGCATAGAAGAACTACTGAGACAGGAATTCCCTGCCCTCCTTCATCCTACAGCCCAGTCCTTCACCATTTATACCCACACACATGGCCAGAATACAGCTATTCAAAACTGAAAGAGGACCCAGAAGCCTTGAACCCTCTAGTGAGATGTAAATGCGCTCTAAGGTATGTGTGGAGGTCCATGAACACCTATAACAGATAAACTTTTATGGATATATTTTCTGGGGAGAACACCTAGAGCATCAGATTCTTAAAGACGAGAATGACCACAACATTAAGAGCAAGTGACATGGAAAGACTGACAGGGTCACTGTCTGGCTTAGTTATTCCCTGCTGCCCTCCTCTAGCTTTTAGGAGCAAAACTCACCTTAAGACAAAGTATATTGCTTACTCATGCAATAAATTCCCTCTAAGAGTACCTTGTTCTTTTCAAATATCACACACACACACAGAGACACCCTCCTACACACAGCATCCTGAAGAGATCAGCTCAGACAAAAGTCTGAAAATTAATTTCCTGAGGACAGCTGAAAGATCAGCAAGGCAGTCTTCTTCAACATGGTAGATCAAGGGGACTGGAGAAAATCTTCCTCACTGAATGGAAAATTCAATGAGCTCCTCAATTCTAAATTTTCTACAACCAAAAAATTCCTTTTGTTCTCTGCAGAATGCGTATAAAGAGCCTTGCTCTATAATGAAATAATGGATCCAGTCAACAGGATGTGGAAACTATTAAGAAAGGTTCATGGGGAACTTTATTTAATTGGATGGATCAGGTTGCCAAAATTTGAGTCCACTGATCAATCTTAACACATTCCCCAAAGAGGAATGACCAGACTTGATATACTTCCTAATGTGATTCAATCATTACCCAGGAAGCATTCTTGCCAAAAAAAATTAAAAACTGCACCTGAATTTGATCAAGCTTCTAGAAAACAACAGCTTACAGAAACACAGGAGGTAGAGAGAAACAAGTAAAATGATACCACAAGGTTGCAATCAGCCAAATCCAGAATGTGGAAAATTCTACATGACAACACAGTTTCTTCAAGGGATAAATGCCATGAAGAAAGTGGGAAAGAAGCTGAGGAGGAGAACTGTTAAGAAATTAAGAGGAACTTAAACCAAACGACAACCAAATGCAATATGTGACCCTTATCTTGATCCTGATTTGAACAAACCAGCTGTGAAATGATGTTTTTGAGAGAAAATGGGAAATCTGAACATGGACTGGGTATTAGATGATATGAAGGAATCGCTGGTAATCTTTAAGTTCGATAATGGCATTGTGGTTATGTTACAAGAAAAGCCTTCGTGAGAGACACATATGGAAATATTTATGGGTGAAGTAATACAAACAAACAGGATTTGCTTTAAAATATTCCAGGGAAAAGAGTAGAAGGGGTGGGAGGGAGGCAGACGGTGGATGAAACCCAGCTGGCATAATGTGAAAAACAGCTGAAGCTGGACGATGGATATATTATTCCCTCTTCTATAATGTATGCTTGAACATTTCTACAATAGAAAGTAAAAAAAATAGGGGAATGGCCAATTATAGAACATTCATAAAATGGAATGTTATACAGATGTTTGAATGAGGTAAGTCCGTATGTACTAACTAGGAAATGTGATATATTGCTAAGTGATATACTATATAGCATGGATTAAAATCCTCAACACCGATTTCGTGGGATATTGAAGCTAGTTACTTAATCATTTTAAAACCTCAGCTCCTTCAAAGGCATATTAAAGATAATAATAATACTTGTTTCGTAGAACTGTTGTGAGGATTGAGAACAATTTACCTTCAAGAGCTGTGCACAGAAGAACATGGCCCATGGTAAGCATTCAAAAACATCAGCCAACAGTATTATTATTGAAAAATTCAGGGACAAGAAATATTTCTAGTATGATCCCAATTTTGTAAGAAAAGAAAAGACAATTCGTGTATAGCACGTATACATATGTAAGTTTATATAAGCATAATACAAAGTCTGGAAGGATATATTCCCAATTGTTAACAGTTAGGGAGCGGGTGGAGGTAGGGTACAGGGAGTAGGAGGCATGATGGCTGTGAATAGAGACACTTCTACTGCTTACCTTGTGCCCTCAGGTCTTGTTTAAATTTATTACAAAATAGGCATGACTTTGGTGATTTTTTTTTTTTTTTGCGGTTCATGGGCCTCTCACTGTTGTGGCCTCTCCCGTTGCGGAGAAACGGGCTCCGGATGCGCAGGCTCAGCGGCCATGGCTCACGAGCCCAGCGGCTTCACGGCATGTGGGATCTTCCCGGACCGGGGCACGAACCCGTGTCCCCTGCATCAGCAGGCGGACTCTCAACCACTGCGCCACCAGGGAAGCCCAACTTTGGTGATTTTAAGATGTCTTATAAATAAATTTTTTAAAAAGCTTTGCTTTAGGTTATCTAATACTTTGCGTCAGACGAAAAGGTTTAGGGGCTGAATAGTTCTTTGCTTTCCCCTGAATCTGATTTTATAATATACTTTCTTTGTCAGCACTGTTGGGGATTTCTTGAAAATCAGGAACACTGAAAACAAAATGTCAGTAAAAGCCAAGTTGGACTAGTTTTTATAGCGTTTACCATTAGTATTATTTAGTGAGGTGAGAGTAGTTCCTATTACATTTGCTGACACATTAAGCATAAAATATTTAATATTCTATTCTCAATGGTTTTCTAGGTCAATACCATCTGACTGGAATCTTAGGTTTCAAGTACATATGCATAACATTTGGTATACAAATACTGAAGCTATTACATGGAGAAAACAAAACATAATTAACAAAGGACTGGAATTCACAAAGCATTATAATTACTCACTTGAAAAATGTTCTTGGTCGACACCATTACTACTTCCCACTATATTGCAGAACTGTGTATTCGTTATCAAATTGTGCATCCCAAGAATAGCTATAAATATAGAAAAAGAACATTATTTTTTTATGTCCATCAATTTTAAACATAAAGAATTAATTTTATGCCCCCAAATTTCTATCAACGATTTTAACACTCTCTGGGCTTTTTCCTGCTCAATTAAATACACATTTCATAGCTAAAAAAAAAAAAGAGAGAAAACATGATTAAAAACCACCTACAATCTCTTTCTTATCAATACCCTTGTAATTTCTCCCCACATTTCTGAATTTAGACACGGCTGGAGCCAGCTTAACCCTAAACCTAAGTCTATGCTTAGCTCCATCTGGTGGCCAAGAGAGAAAATGGAAATGATCTATTGTTGCTGTTCATCCTCAGAAGGTTTCTCCAAACATAATGCGATAAAAGGCAGATTTTTCAACTTAACCTTAACTCTCATATTAATTTACATTTGTATTTTAGCTAAGAGTAGAATACTAAAAGTATGGTTGAATTCTCATATTTAAGATTAAAGTAGCACCCCTCAAAAATGACACTTAGGAGGAGAAATAGATTTTGTTTTTGATGGCCTTTTGCACAAATAAGGCAGAAGCTACAGTATGCCTCTGGCCCATTCCACTCTGATGAATGTACCATTTATAAATCCATTAGCCCTCAGCCCGCCCCAAGGAATAAGATACCTGCTGTAGCTGTAGTACCACACCTTGACTGTCCCTTCCCTGGATCCTTCCCAAAGAACCATCACTGCTCCTTTAAAACATGTTAGTTCTTAAAGTTATTTGGTACTAACCTCTCCCCATGTGTCATATTTTTCTATCTAGAAAAATGGGTGTGGGTGGAGGCAGCTGGGGGCAGATACTGGTCCAGATAAGAAACTGGTAATGATGAAAATCACAGGGAGGTTTGGAATGTTCCATATATCTTCAGAAAAGTTGGGAAAGTGATGAGTATAGCTCAGGACTGACTATTTTATCTAATTTCCAGTTACCCGTTTCTGGGTCTTCTAATAAAATGGGATAGCAGTAGACCCTGGAGACAGCTTCTAGCTGACCACCAGCTGATGAAAGATTTTTATAAAGACTTTCAAAGATGGCAACATGGGAAAAGACATCCAATAATCAATAAATTCCATTCATATAAAAATTTCACCATTAAGAGAATTTAAAGAAACTAAATCCTTTATGTCAGATTTACAGTGTAAAAAACAAAGCCAAGTGTACGGTTACTTATTCAACAGCGCTCTGCTGGGCAAAGCAAGCATTTGTATAGTGTGTATAAGGTGTGTGCTAGTATTTTCCTCCCCTCTACACCATTCACAAATTAATTTTTTAGGAGATACCTGCGAGATCACACAATTCTGTATCAGAAGCACTTGTCAAAGCTTCTTCTAGTTCTGGATCAAGAGATACTTTTTCTTCTGTAAAAGTCTGTACAGGTTTCTGCTTAGGGATAAATATTTTCCCTGTAAAATAAAGCAGTTTGTTAGTTTCATTACTACTGCTAGTAACTCACCATTTTATTCTTACAAAAATTATTAGAAGTATGTGCAGCTGAAGCTGAAGTAAAAGGTCAAGATTAACATCTACAATAATTTTGTTTCATCTTCGGTATGTATTTATAAGTTTCTAAGGCAACACTTTGGCCATATAAGTTGGAACAAGAAAAAGAAATGAACCGAGAAATTTTCCCATTTGTGAAAAGTAAAAATAGGCTCTTTCTGGAGTAATTATGAGTTATTCTACAAATACTAAATCAAAAAATAAATGAATAACCAAAAAAATTCTATAAATTAAGGAAAAAACAGAATTCATTTTCTTATTCTTAAGCAAGGAACTGCTACAGTCCCTTGGGGGATGGCAGAGGCAATTCTAATTCCAGAAATTCAAGTTCTAATTGCAAAGAAATTCCTGTATGTCCTGAGTGGTAGTCTGAACCTTTCTGTCACTGTTCTTCTAAGCCTCCATGACACTAACAAGGTTACCTGTTAAGAAACTAGTTATTCTAGAAACCTACAGTATTTATTATGTGAAAATCAGTATTTTGTTACCATATGTTCAATGCAAAACTGAAAACATGAAGGGAATGGAAAATGATAATGATATAGCTGCAGCGCAAGCCAACCAAACAAGAGGTACTTACACGTGGTGGGACTGTTACCAAGATTGACTCTGGTTTCCCCCCTGAGAGAGGTGAAAATCCTAACTAAGTGATCTAGGAAGGCCTATGTGTGGATTCACACAACCTCCAATTATTTTCTTTTCTATCAGAAAATTACCAGGAAAATGTGTGAGAATATGTGACCTGATGAATCTATGTAGTTAGTGTTCTACCAAAAGAAATATTTGTGGGCTTAATAATCAGTGTAGTGAATGTTGTACAATTCTTGTTCAAGGTAAATATCAATCAGTGTAACTCATAAGAAATCCTTCCACAATACAGATTGCTCCCAGGAATCTGACCAAAGCTGGTCAGATATTTTCAGCTAAGCCCATCTAAAAGATTTAATTTCTGATATTATATTTCTTTTTTTATTATTTCCACTTGGTTCTTGTTAAAAAAAATTAGCTTCCATCTCTCTGCCAAAATTCTTCATCTCTTCACACATGCCTTGTCCACCAGATTTTCTGAGATTTTTATTATAAAGTTCCTGACTGATAACACCAATATTTGGGTCATCTCTGGTCTTCTACTGACTGTTTACTTTTCTTGACTATAGGCCACATGTGTCTTAAGATCTCTGACTTCATATTGGGCATTTTTGTATAAAAGTATAGCAGAGACTAAAGGAAATGACATTTATTCCTAGAAAGGAATGTGCCACTCAGGTCAGTGCTGAAGTAACATGCTCTACAGTTGAGCTGAATCTGGGCTTTTTGTTGCAACGTTAGTTTAATTCATTTCCTCACTGGCTTCAAACATTTTGAGGACAGGATCAGGACTTACTCTTCAGCAAGGCCTAGGATTAGAACTCTGGTGAGGTTCTGGAGATCTCCTGAGCAGCCACTGCCTACTGTTTTGAACTGTAAAGTAGCCACATTGCTCCTGATGTGTAGTCCTGGCTGCCAGATTTCTAGGAGCTCTGTTTTCCAGTTCCACCCCCCACTTTCCCACTTTTGGGGCCTTGGCAGATCTTTCAGCCCAACGCTTATGTTGTCTGCTCTACACTTTGTGAAGTGGGAGATGGCCTGAAAGGGACTTCTCTCAGCTCTCCTGTCTCTCTCTCAATCTTCCGAGCTAAAAACCTATGCCTCAGGAGTTTTCTCTCAGCTCTGCTTCACTGCCTCAGTTCTTGGAGTAGTATCCCTAGCACTAAATGAAGGCCTGAAGCAAAGAACTGGAGGGTAGTGCAGTCTCACCCTATCCCTAGAGCTGCACTGTTCAATATGGTATGTTCAATACGGTATGTGACCATTTAAGTTTAAATTCGTTAAAATTTAAAATTCAGTTTCTCAGTCACACTAGCCGCATTTGGCTAGTAGCTACCGTACTGGTTAGCACAGATACTGAACATTCCCATCATGGCATAAAGTTCTAGTGGACGGTGCTGCTCTAGGGATTCTCTGATTTCTAATCTACCATGCTGGCCCATACACAGCCATTAAAAGTTTAAAGTTAGGCTGATGTCTCCTTACTCCTCTCTATGGTAGTTTCCTCCTTTTCCCTATATTTCAGTCAGGAAAGAACGCAGAATGGATCCCCTTTTTCTTTTTTGGATCACCTCTCTTATGGAGGGCTTGCCACCTTCTGGAGCCACTAAGATTTGTGTCTTCAAGCTTTCTGATTTCTTTTTTTAACTATGATTAATTTAGCTTATATGGCTTGTTTTGGTGAGAATAAGAGGTCTCTTGCGACTTCCTACATCTGAATCAGAAGACTTTCTAGGCAAGTATTTTCTTATTTAAAAAATGGCACTTGGCCAATCTACAATGTATTTATATTAGTAAGGATGCTTTTAACTGCATATAACAAAATACCCAACTTAAAGTGGTTTAAACTGGTGCTTCTCAAGCTTCAATGTGCATGTCATCTACCTAGTGATCTTATTCAAGTGCAGATTCTGATGTAGCAGGTCTAACGTGAGCTCTAAGAATCTGTATTTCTAACCAGCCTCCCAGGTGATGCTGATACCGCTGATTCACAGATCACTGTCAAAGCAGCATGGGTTTAAACAATAAGTTTTTTTGTTTTGGGGTTTTTTTTTTTTGCGGCACGCAGGCCTCTCACTGCTGTGGCCTCTCCCGTTGCGGAGCACAGGCTCCGGACGTGCAGGCTCAGCGGCCATGGCTCACGGGCCCAGCCGTTCCGCGGCATGTGGGATCTTCCCGGACTGGGGCACGAACCCGTATCCCCTGCATCGGCAGGCGGACTCTCAACCACTGCGCCACCAGGGAAGCCCAACAATAAGTATTTTTTATCTCACTTAATAACTCCACAGGTAGGTGGCTGAAGGGTTGGTTCAGCAGCTCAATGTTGACGTCAAAGATCCAGGCTCTGTTCTTCTCTTTGTCTATAACTAGCATGGAAGCCTCTGTTCTCAGGCCATTAGTCTCAAGATGACCTTTGTAATACTACGTATCACATCCTCATGCGGCAAGGTCAGGGCAGGAAGGAAGGGCACTTTCTCAACTGCTGACTTTTATAAGGAAAACTGTCCGATAGATTTCTTCTCTGGTCTCACTGACCAGCACCAGGTCACATGTCCATGCCCCACCTGCAAGGGTAGCTTGAAAAGCAAGCATCTGGCCTTTTCAATCTATTTCAGAGATGGATTCTGCCAGTAATGAAGAAGGAATTTGTGAATGGTTGTTAAACAGAAAACTACCACATTTGTCCCAATGCTGAACCAGATGAAGTACACTTCTGTGCTCCCTTAATTCCCTGAACATTTCACTGTGGCTACACTTACTCATTTTGCATGTCTGTCTGTCCTCTGTGAGCTTTGCAATGTTCTGTTCCATCCTTACATTTCCTAGCTCACAGCAGGCAATCCAATTAGTTGAATAAATAATCTGGTGATCACCTCTAGCTCAACTACCTCATTGTATAAAGTATAATATAAATACCCTGGTTCAAAGTTACACAGCAGAGTTAGCACTAGAACACAGGTTCCCAATCTCTCAACCCAGTAATTTTTCCAATAAACTGGTGGCTTTCAAACTTAACTCTTTAGCAGTGGACTTTTCAATTCAAACAAATGCTTATCTATATGGTGGAACGTAACTGATCTTCTTATCAAACAAATGCTTATCTATATGGTGGAACGTAACTGATCTTCTTAGTACCAAACTTTGGAGTTCTGGTGATTATTAGATAACCTTTTA
Source organism: Neophocaena asiaeorientalis asiaeorientalis (assembly GCF_003031525.2). Taxonomy (NCBI): domain Eukaryota; kingdom Metazoa; phylum Chordata; class Mammalia; order Artiodactyla; family Phocoenidae; genus Neophocaena; species Neophocaena asiaeorientalis. The sequence goes on from NW_020174950.1 coordinate 214,325, forward strand.
TCATTAGCTCACAGACGAAGGCAAATCCAAATCATTACATTCTGATAATTCCTTAATACTTTTCACAATGGCTGATATAACAAAGCGGCATACAATTCAGATGGCATGCCTTTAATTGCCATTTCAGGATAATTACATTTTCCTGAGCAAAATCTTACCAGCACTTTCAGGTGTCTATCTCCGTGGCTAATGTTTGTTGGCTGCACAATGGATTCACCTGGAAAATTTTAATAAATTCTGATGTCCAAGTCCCACCCCCAGAGATTCTGATTTAACTGGTCTGATGTGCTGTATGGGACATCTGGATTTTCAAAAGCTTTCTAGGAATTCTAATGCATAGCAGCCAAGGTCGAGAAACACTGGATTATGGTATTCACTTAGTAAACAAAACTATATAAACTATCAAAAAGCTGCCTATGTCTTATTCTAGGGACCAATGGAATCTAAAGCATTATAAAAATCTAAAATGTTTATTTTTGTAATCCTCATCCACAGTCCATAGAGACATTATTCTTTTTCTTTTTCTTTTTCTTTTTCTTTTGCACAAGGGAGTTCCAATCCCCCATCAGCATGTTCTTTCTTTCTTTTTTTTTTTAATGTTTATTTATTTGGTTGCACCAGGTCTTAGTTGCGGCAGGCAGGCTCTTTAGTTGCAGCTCACCAGCTCCTTAGTTGTGGCATGCAAACTCTTAGTTGCGGCATGCATGTGGGATCTAGTTCCCTGGCCAGAGATCGAACCCAGGGTCCCTGCACTAGGGGTGTGGAGTCTTAACCACTGCGCCACCAGGGAAGTCCCGAGGCATTATTCTTATCTAATTTTTCCCCATACATAAACTTTTGCTAATACTTACAAATACAAAATGGATCTCATCAGAAAAAAACAACAAAGCAAAACAAAATTTCCAAGGGCTTATGGAAATTCTGTGACACAGAAGTTTGCTCTATTTATACAGCTGTGAAATAATTCGGTACCTCTTCTGATACTCCTCTTTACAATTTCTCTGTATGTAGAGATTTTTGTTGCAGAGGTATTTAGCTTATACAGTATTATGTTTTTAACACTACAAAAAGTAATCACTTCATATTTCTTCATGATTAAACAGGAATACACTGTAAGAATTATACTTCAATGTGTATATATAAAATCTTGTTATAGAAAATTAAAAGTAAGGAAAATTACTTTTGTAAGAAAGGATAAAATAGGCAGAACTTAAGTTTAGTATTATGAATACAGTACTTAAGCGGTTCTCCTCAAACTCTTTATAGACTTAACCCCTTAAACAAATCTCAGCTATTTGCAGAAAGTGACAAGGTGATTCTAAAATTCATGTGGAAATCCAAGAGACCCAGAAGAGCCAAACAATCTTGAAAAAGAACAGCTGAACGACTCACACTTCCCAATTTCAAAACTTAATACAAGACTTCACTGGTGACCCAGTGTCCACCTGCCAGTGCAGGGGACATGGGTTCAATCTCTGGTCCGGGAAGATCCCACGTGCCGTGGAGCAACTAAGCCCGTGTGCCACAACTACTGAGCCTGCGCTCTAGAGCCCGCAAGCCACAACTGCTGAAGCTTGCGTGCCTAGAGCCCATGCTCGGCAACAAAAGAAGCCACCACGATGAGAAGCCCACGCACCGCAATCAAGACTAGCCCCCGCTTACCACAACTAGACAAAGCCTGCACGCAGCAACGAAGACCCAACGCAGCCAAAAATAAATAAATAATTAATTTTTAAAAAACCTAAATACAAAGTTACTGTAATCAAGATAGTGTTATGGTGTACAAGGAAAGACATTTACATCAATGAAATAGAATTGAGAACCCAGAAGTAAACTCATATTTATGGTCAATTGAATTTCTACAAGGATACCAAGACAATTCGATTGAGCAAGAGTTGTCTTTTCAACAAATAGTGCTTGGACAGTTGGATAGCTATATGCAAAAGAAGGTGAAGTTGGACCCCTATATTTCATACCATACACAAATATTAATTCAAAATGAATTACAGACCTAAATGTAAGAGCTAAAACTATAACTGAGGAAAAAAAACCCTAAGAGTAAATATCCATGGCCTTGAGTTAGGGAATGATTTCTTAGATATAACAACAAAATTACAAACAACAGGACTTCCCTGGTGGCAGAGTGGTTAAGAATCCACCTGCCAGCTCTATTTACAATAGCCAGGACATGGAAGCAACCTAAGTGTCCATCAACAGATGAATAAAGAAGATGTGGCACATATATACAATGAAATATTACTCAGCCATAAAAAGAAACAAAATTGAGTTACTTGTAGTGAGGTGGATGGACCCAGAGTCTGTCATACACACTGAAGTAAGTCAGAAAGATAAAAACAAATACCGTATGCTAACACATATATATGGAATCTAAGAAAAAAAAAAGGTCATGAAGAACCTAGGGGCAAGATGGGAATAAAGACACAGACCTACTGGAGAATGGACTTGAGGATATTGGGAGGGGGAAGGGTAAGCTGGGACAAAGTGAGAGAGTGGCATGGACATATATACACTACCAAATGTAAAATAGATAGCTAGTGGGAAGCAGCTGCATAGCATAGGGAGATCAGCTCGGTGCTTTGTGACCACCTAGAGGGGTGGGATAGGGAGGGTGGGAGGGAGGGAGACGCAAGAGGGAAGAGATATGGGAATATATGTATATGTATAACTGATTCACTTTGTTATACAGCAGAAACTAACATACCATTGTAAAGCAACTATACTCCAATAAAGATGTTAAAAAACCCAAAACAACAACAAAAAAAATAAACAAAAAAATAAATAAAAAATAAAAAGAATCCGCCTGCCAGTGCAGGGGACACAGGTTCGATCTCTGCTCCAGGAAGATCCCACATGCTACGGAGCAACTAAGCCCGTGTGCCAGAACTACTGAAGCCTGTGCACCTAGAGCCCACGCTCCACAACAAGAGAAGCCACCGCAATGAGAAGCCCACACACCGCAATGAAAAGAGTAGGCCCTGCTCCCCGCAACTAAAGAAAAAGCCTGTGCGCAGGAATAAAGACCCAATGCATCCAAAATAAATAAATAGATAAAATTTAAAAGGTTATTGTAAAACAAAAAAAATTACAAACAACAAAAGAAAAAAATACATAAATTGAACTATATCAAAATCTAAAATTTTGTGGGACAATGATACCAGCAAGAAAATGAAAAGACAAGCTACAGAATGAGAGAAGAAAAATTTCAAATCATATATTTGATAAGAAACATATCTAGAATATATAAAAAGTGTTTATCAATAATAAATCAAATATTTTGATTGAATGACAAATATCAGTAATAAAAAGACATCCCAATTTAAAAATAGGCAAAGGATTTGAAGAGACATTTATCCAAAGAAGATATAAGATGTCTAAGAGCACATGAAAAAATGCTCAATACCATTAGTCATTATGGAAATGCAAATCAAAACCACAATGTGTGTTATCACTTCACACCGACTAAGATGGCTATAATCAAAACGACAGACAAGAGTTGGCCAGGACGTGGAGAAATCGGAACCCTAATACATTGCTGGTGGGAATGTAAAATGGTGCAGCCACTTTGGAAAACAATTTGGCAGTTCTTCAAATTGTTAAAAAATAGTTACTAAATGACCCAGCAATTCCACTAGTAGGTATACGTAGCAAACTGTACACAAGTGTTCACAGCAGCATTATTCATAATAGCTAAAAAGTGGAAACAATCCAAACGTCCATCAACTGATAAATGGAGAAACAAAGTGTGTGTTTCCATACAATGAAATATTACTCATACATAAAAAGGAATGAAACACTGAAACATGCTAAAACACAGATGAAACTCCCAAACACTAGGCTAAGTGAAGGAAGTCAGTCATAAATACATACTGTATGATTCCATTTATTTGAAATGTCCAGAATAGGCAAATTTAGAGACAATTTAGTTTGATTAGCGGTTTTCTGGGGCTGGAGAATAGAGTGAGGAATGGAGACTATTCATAGGTACAGCGTTTCCTTTTGGGATGATAAAAATGTTCTAAACTTAAGATTATGGTGATAGTTATACAACTCTGTGAATGTACTAAAAACCACTGAATTGTACACTTTAAGTGGGTAAATTTTATGATGTGTGTTGCACCTTAAACGCATTCAGCCAGATAGTGCTTGTGCTTCTTAGTTAAAATCAGCTGTTCTCTGGGAAATACACAATTAGCAAACTGCTTGACTGATTCCATATTAACAGAAAATGCATTTCTAAACATGTGTGTTAATTTAAATTAGTCTCATATAAATTAGATTTAAGTTACAAATCTTAATTACTAAGGGATGCTGATAAATAGATCTCCATTATAATGGTTAATGTGATTTGTGCCCTCAATGTCTTGCAGGATGAGTGAAATGTTCAGCTTTTATTCGACGTATAGGGTGTGTGTGTGTGTGTGTGTGTGTGTGTGTGTGTGTGTGTGTGTGTGTGTGTGTGTGTTTGCAGAGGGTAGGGAAATGTGTAAATTTGATACTGCTTTTATCCAAAACCATCTGTTAACAAAATTAGTACACCATTTTATTATGATCATCTTTCTTCTGATGTTTTTTTAAAAATCATGGATTATTCTTTATAGAAATTTCAGTCTCATTCTGATAAAATGATTTAACATATATAAAGCAACTGGTATACAGTAAACGCAATAGACACATGTTAATTAGTTATTCTTATTTTCTCTGGAATTTCTTGCATGTGTACGTGAGAGAGACACAGAGAGTTTTCCAAAACAAACAACCCAGGAGGACTGAAAACCATAAAGTTCCAAGTATCTATATCAGTGATTCTTTTTTAAAAATTCACTCATTCATTCATTCATTCATTTATGGCTGAGTTGGGTCTTTGTTGCTGCGCACGGGCTTTCTCTAGTTGTGGCGAGTGGTGGCTACTCTTCGTTGCGGTGTGCGGGCTTCTCATTGTGGTGGCTTCTCTTGTTGCGGAGCACGGGCTCTAGGCGTGCAGGTTTCAGTAGCTGTGGCTCACGGGCTCTAGAGCGCAGGCTCGGTAGTTGTGACACACGGGCTTAGTTGCTCCGCAGCGTGTGGGATCTTCCTGGACCAGGGCTTAAACCCATGTCCCGTGCATTGGCAGGTAGATTCTTAAGCATTGCCCCACCAGGGAAGCCCTGTATCAGTGGTTCCTAAACTCAGAAAATGAACACTGACTAGGCATGGATATTTTTGAAAAAGCTCCCTACATGATTCTGATTTTTACCTACTCATGTTGATAAAGTGCTAATCTGTATAAGTGCAGCTCTGAAAAGATTAGGATGAGTACTCCTGTACTGATCTAATTTTACTTTTCCTCTCCTTGAAATATGTTCTAAAAGCTCTGACTTATAACTTAATATTTGTATTTATTTGAAATAACATAATGTCTTAAAAAATGGTTATTCACTTCTGTTCTTCAGTACACAGCATTCTATCTAAATACCTTATTTAACAAAGCAACATCTAAAACTGGATTTTTTAAAAACTGAAATTACAGTTCTTTACATTGTAGCAAAATATGAAAATAAGCAATGACAAGATCAGAAAAAATCTCTCAGACAAGTATGAAAAGATATGCTTGCCACCCCCAAATGAAACAACAAAAACAGGGCTATGACTCTTGGTTGCTAAGAATGTTGAAAGAGTTCAGTAATGTTTCTGTAACTACAAAATGGCAGCTAAGGAAATAGAAGAAACCAAGATAAGAATTCATATAATGGTAGCTTAAATGCATGGCATTTATCCAAACCTGCGTTTGTGCCAAGAGGAGGAAAAAAAAAAAAAAGGAATAGCTTGCCAAGATCCTTGTTATTGTTCTAAAATAAGTAAGACAGTATAAACCATGTTAACAATTTTATTGCCAGGACCTTTCTTCACAAGTCCTCATCTCTTTTGCTCTGATATCAAGTTACAGCTACCACAAGGTTAAGAATTATCTTAGTCATGGTCCCATCCTTGCTAAGTATATAAAATGTACAATAACTAGGGGCTTCCCTGATGGCACAGTGGTTGAGAGTCTGCCTGCTGATGCAGGGGACACGGGTTCATGCCCCGGTCCGGGAAGATCCCACATGCCGCAGAGCGGCTGGGCCCGCGAGCCAGGGCCGCTGGGCCTGCGCGTCCGGAGTCTGTGCTCCGCAAGTGGCCATTATCAAAAACGCTAGAAACAATAAATGCTGGAAAGGGTGTAGTGAAAAGGGAACCCTCCTACACTGTTGGTGGGAATGTAAATTGATACAGCCACTATGGAAGGTAGTATGGAGGTTCCTTAAAAAACTAAAAATAGAACTACCATATGACCCAGCAATCCCATTACTGGGCGTACACCCTGAGAGAACCATAATTCAAAAAGAGATATGCACTACAATGTTCACTGCAGCACTATTTACAATAGCCATGACATGGAAACAACCTAAGTGTCCACTGACAGATGAATGGATAAAGAAGATGTGGCACATATATACAATGGAATGTTACTCAGCCATAAAAGGAAACGAAATTGAGTTATTTGTAGTGAGGTGGATGGACCCAGAGTCTGTCATACAGACTGAAGTTAAGTCAGAAAGAGAAAAACAAATACCGTATGCTAACACATATATATGGAATCTAAAAAAAAAAAAAAGGTACTGATGAACCTAGTTGCTGTGCAGGAATAAAGAGGTAGATATCGAGAATGGACTTGATGACATGGGGTGGGAGGGCAAAGCTGGGGCGAAGTGAGAGTAGCATCAACATATATACACTAATGAATGTAAAATAGTTGGCTGGTGGGAAGCAGCAGCAAAGCATGGGAGATCAGTTCGGTGCTTTGCGATGACCTAGAGGGATGGGATAGGGAGGATGGGAGGGAGGCTCGTGAGGGAGGGGATATGGCGACGTGTATGCATATGGCTGATTCGCTTTGTTGTGCAACAGAAACTATCACGGTATTGTGAGGCAATTATACTCCAATAAAAATCTATTAAAAAGTAAAAAACCTAAAAACAGAGCCTCACAGTGTATGGTTGTGGAACAATTAAAATCAAAATTCTGTGGTATGCAAATTATATACAGACATGTTGGAGGGAAAGGAATATCCAGAGTGGGTATGTTTATACAGGGAAAGTTTCCCATAAAACATGAACAATCCATCAGGCTAACTCCCCACCCCAAAGGAGTGAATCATTCAAAAGATACAGTGACTAGTCTCCAAAGGAGATGCCTGCATCTGCATGACTAAGTTAAATAGCCCAGTCTACATATCAGTGCCTGATAAGACCACTTTTTACAGGTATATAAAGGACATTTAGAATTTATGAAATTTGAGTACAAAAATAGAGCCAGTCTTTATCTTGAATTTAGTGGAAACCAACTGCACGCTCGCAGTTACATAATCCTGCTGATTTAGGCCGTTTATAACTATGATCCTTCTGGTTTAAGGAATCAAGTCTGCCTTTCCTCCAAAAAGAAATCATTTACTCAGAAAGATGAGGGAAGCATCTTTCAGAAGAGTGACTATATTAAGTTTTCTGGAAGGCTAAGGGAACTGTGAATAAATAATCTAGAAAGTATATGAGAACCCTTAGTTTAAGGCAATCTGGTTAAATTCACCTTTAGTAAGCAGAGCAGGGCATAGGAGAGTCTTGGGAAGAAAACCCAAGGGCATTCCTTTATCCAGGAGAGGAAGGGAAACCACCAGAAAGAATAGGTGGCTGTACCCCAAGGGCCAACTGGGAGCACAGGCATGCTCTTCAAGGAGGGGAGGAGTCCAACCTAGGAGTGTCAGTGGCTCGAAGGGAGGGGTTCTTTGGTGGTGCACAGGAGAGAGTGTACAAGGTGCAGCAGGCTCTAGTCTATGAAATAAGGGACAATGAGGGAAAAAAAAGTCTTAGGCTAGGTAAGGGTAAAGTGTGATCTTAGACGTGGGGAGGAAGACTCGTGGCAAAGCAAAGCAAAATGAGAGTCAGTAAGAAGTATTAAAAACTGGGCCCAATTATTTCTCTAAGTGTCAAATCCATGGCAAGGCTCTGAGCCTTATCTATCCTGGAGACAGAATATTGAAGATATGTAAAAATATGATGAGAAGTAATAACCAGTCAGAACTCTGCATTTTCACCATTCTCAGGAATGAGAAAGAGCTGGATAAATACTCTCCTTCACCCTTGGTCTATGCCTCAGTTACATCTTCTGCAACATTTCAAGGGGAAAGAGGTAAAAAGCTTCCCAACATTTTAATATTATATCTTCAAGCAAAAGGAACATTATATTGCAATTACGTCATTGTTTTAATTTTCTTAAACACTTAGTTTCTCAACATTTTGAACATAGTAGGCTCACAGCAAAGACATTTCCATTAATCTCTACCAAGATTACTTGATACCATGATACCATTCCTACCATGAGCTTGTTAGATTTAGATGAACTTAACAGATGTATATTGTGGATTCTACTGTAAACAATGCACTTAAAAACAATCCTTAATATATCTTTTGTCAGCTGTGCCTTATTAGCTGCCTAATACCTTCTTTTTTGCTGTCAACAAAATTACAGTTATTAAAAGGAGAACATTTATTACTGTAGGACAAAATGTTCCCAAAATGCATCGAAGACATAATGCCTTGAATTTCACCTAATGAGGATGAATTCCTCCTTCTCAGATGTTGACATATGCTTTTAATTCTGTAAAATGTACAATTATAAACAACCATTTCACAAATCACAAAATGAAATTACTAATATATCTCTATATAACAACCCTCAAGTGTTCTTACGCCTTTTCGAGGCAGTCAGAGATGATCTAGAAAGATGAAATTTGGCATGAGTGTGTAGCTTTTGTTCATGGTCAAAAAGAAAACTCATGAAATGTCCAATTTTCAGTTTTATGGGTATTCCCTTTTGTCATACCAGTTCTGTATAATTTTAGCTCCAGAAAGAGTGTGTCTTTAAGTTAAAAAATAACAAGTATAATTAATCATCATTTAGTCTCAGAATATAAGAAAGTAGTTGGATAACTATTCCTTTTAGTGGTTCCCAATTTTTCTTTTAAAAGAATTGAGTAGTCATCTTTAAAAATAATTTACAATGAGAGATCCCTATGAGATTCTGGCATATAACTTGGAAGGAGTTCAAGGAGCTGAGCGAATCGCTATAACATTCCCTGGTACAGAAAACTAATACTGCCATTGGGGACTGAACTCTGAAACCAGTCATCTTAGTATGAAAAATGATTTAGTTTAGTGAACAATAGCACATTTTACAGATTCTAACTAGTCTGAGCACACCAAAAAAGTAAAATGCTTTTATTTCTTATCAGGTTTGCAAACTGTTTTAAGAAGAACCAGGAGAAACTCTTCTGTCTGGGAAGGCATCCTCCATCTGAAAGTCTTATCTCCTGTGAAATAAGCCATTAAGTGAGAAACCTGGTACTCAACCCAGGTGTTCAGGTAAAGGGTCACTGGAGAGGCAGCTTAAAAAAACAAGCTTCTGAATTCTCAGAGCTAAGGAGGGGATTCACATTTAGCTTGATTGGAAGGTATGCTAATACGATGTACATGAATTATTCTGAGGATCTTCTGGAATGTGATCAAAATCTTGGGGATGAGACCCAAAGAAAGGAAGGCATATTAGTGACTACGAATAACCAAGGCCAACCAATTCAAGGATGAGCTCCAGGGTGGCTTTAAGAAGCCGAGAGCCGTCTTTTAGCTGTATTTCAAAACAAAGCTCTGCAACCAAAGTTCTCCAATTGTTGAAGGTAAACTTGCCCTTCTTCATGTCTACAATACTGTAACATGGCTTTTAAGGCTTGGCCTGAGGAACATGACACATAGAGGGCCCATAAATAAACCCATGCACCTATGGTCAACTCATCTATGACAAACGGGGCAAGAATATACAATAGAGAAAAGACAGTCTCTTCAATAAGTGGTGCTGGGAAAACTGGACAGCTAGCTACATGTAAAAGAATGAAATTAGAACATTCTCTAACACCATATACAAAAATAAACTCAAAATGGATTAAAGACCTAAATGTAAGACCTGAAACCATAAAACTCCTAGAAGAAAACATAGGCAGAACACTCCTTGACATAAATCTTAGTATTTTTTTGGATCTGTCGCCTAAGGCAAAAGAAAAGCAAAAATAAACAAACGGGATGTAATTAAATTTAAAAGCTTTTTGCACAGCAAAAGAAACCAAGACAATATACTGAATGGGAAGAAATACTTGCAAATGATATGACTGATAAGTGGTTAATACCCAAAATATATAAACAGCTTATAAAACACAACATCAAAAAAACAAACCACCTGATTAAAAAATGGGCAGAAGACCTAAAGAGATATTTTTCCAAGACAAAAAGACGGCCAAGAGGCACATAAAAAGGTGCTCAACGTCATAATCACCAGAGAAATGCAAATTAAAACCACAATGAGATATCACCTCACACCTGTCAGAACGGCTATCATCAAAAAAACCCACAGATAACAAAAGTTGGTGAGGACGTGGAGAAAAGGGAACCCTTGGTGGGAATGTAAATTGGTGCAGCCACTGTGAAGAACAGTATGGAGGTTCCTCAAAAAACTAAAAATAGAACTACCATATGATCCAGCAATTCCAGTCCTGTGTATACATCTGAAGAAAACAAAAACGCTAATTCAAAAAGGTACATGAACCCAATGTTCATGGCAGCATTATTTACAATAGCCAAGACATGGAAGCAACCTAAGTGTCCAACAACAGATGAACGGATAAAGAAGATGTGGTATGTATGTACAACGGAATAGTACTCAGCCATTAAAAAGAATGAAATTTTGCCATTTGAAACAACATGGATGGACTTGGATGGTATTATGCTTAGTGAAATAAGTCAGACAGAGAAAGACAAATACTGCATGTTATCACTTATATGTGGAATCTAAAAAATAAAACAAACTGGTGAATACAACAAAAAAGAAATAGACTCACAGATACAGAAAACAAACTAGTGGTTACCAGGGGGAGAGGAAAGGGAATGGGGGCAAAATAGGGATAGGGTATTAAGAGGTACAAACCACTGTGTATAAAATAAATAGGATAGGGACTTCCCTGGTGGTCCAGTGGGTAAGACCTCAAGCTCCCAATTCAAGGGGCCTGGGTTTGATCCCTGGTCGGGGAACTAGATCCCGCATGCATGCCGCAACTAAGAGTCCACATGCTGTAACTAAAGATCCTGTGTGCCGCAACTAAGACCTGGCGCAGCCTAAATAAATACATATTTTAAAATAAATAAATAAATAGGGTACAAGGATATACTGTACAGCACAGGGAATATAGCTAATATTTTATAATAACGAAATGAAGTATAACCTTTAAAAATGTGAATCACTGTGTTGTATACCTGAAACTTATAAACTGTATATCAACTATACCTCAATTTTTACAAAAAGGAATGAACAAATGAATGAATAAATAAATCTGTCTCTCTCTACACACACACACACACACACACACACACACACACACCCTTTTGGTTCTATTTCTAAGGTAGTGATTCTCAACTAGAGATAAGGGGAAGTGGGGTTGATAAAAAGAGCAGAGGGGTTGGGGATGATAATTTTGAAAAGGCATGGGCAGACCTTGTGGAATACCTACTCAAAAGCCATTCACAACCTTCGTCTATTACAGAGATGGGACTACTAAAACGAATTTTCCACCTTCCCCTGCAGCTAAGGGATAGCCATGTAACAGAGTTGTGGCCAGAAGGGCTTCCTTCCCAAATAAAAAGCTAAAGCCTTACTAGGAGAAAGCACTATGCTCTAACCATTCTCTCCACCTGGCCTACTAAGGATTCAGATGTAAAACCAGTGCCTGGAAGAGCTGAAGATCAACTCTACTGCTGCCACCATTCCCCAGTGTTCCACGCACAGCATTTTAAATAGGAGTGCAAGCAGAATCTGGCTTCTTAGGCCAACCTGTACTGAAAGCTGAGAAATTTAACCTACTTCATGTTAAATGTTATTATATAGACAGCTTTTAAAATTATAGCTGTACTCCTTCTCCACTGAGGCTAGCTAAGGTCAAAATCTGCAATGGGGGGCTTCCCTGGTGGCACAGTGGTTAATAATCCACCTGTCAAAGCAGGGGACATGGGTTCGATCCCTGGTCCGGGAAGATCTCACATGCTGCGGAGCAACTAAGGCCGTCTGCCACAACTACTGAGCCTGCAAGCCACAACTATTGAGCCCATGTGTCACAACTACTGAAGCCCACACACCTACAGCCCGTGCTCTGCAATAAGAGAAGCCACCGCAATGAGAAGCCCGCACACTGCAATGAAGAGTAGCCCCCGTTCGCGGCAACTAGAGAAAGCCTGAGTACAGCAATGAAGACACAACACAGCCAAAAATAAATTAATTAATTAATTAAATTTTTTTAAAAATCTGCAATGGGAAGGACTTGGACCAGAAGAATTTCCTGAAAGTAATGATTATGAAGCATTGACAATTATAATTATAATAGTTATGAATCACTGAATTAATAAGGAAGGCTGTAGGGTAAGAGTCTTTGAAAATACGTCCTGAATTTTTTTATGGCATTCCACTTTAAAGACAGAAGTTAAATTGAGTGGCACTCTGACATCACTGCATTTTGTAATACAGTAGTGCATTTAAAATTTTACCTTAGTACACTTTTAATATTTGTTACAGTTGAGAACTAAAGAATTCTAAAGAGAACTAAAAACCACTGTGTAATAAAACCTCACTAACAAATCATTAACAAGGAACTTATTGGCCAAGTAGGTGAATGTAAAGGAACTGCCCAAATTACCTAATAATTATTTTATTTAATTAATTAATTTATTTATTTTTGGCTGTGTTGGGCCTTCGTTGCTGTGCACTTGCTTTCTCTAGTTGTGGCGAGTGGGGGCTACTCTTCGCCGCAGTACATGGGCTTCTCATTGCAGTGGCTTCTCTTGTTGTGGAGCACGGGCTCTAGGCATGCGGGCTTCAGTAGCTCTGGTTCGTGGGTTCTAAAGTGCAGGCTCAGTAGTTGTGGCACACGGGCTTAGCTGCTCCGCAGCGTGTGGGATCTTCCCAGACCAGGGCTCGAACCCATGTCCCCTGCGTTGGCAGGAGGATTCTTAACACTGCGCCACCAGGGAAGTCCCCTAATAATTTTTAAAGTCAACAGTATCATATCTTTGAGGCTATCAATGATGCACCTTTAAAAATATTTTCTCCAGTCCTACCTGTAAGAAGAAAAATCAAGTGCTGTCAAATAATGACTTCAAAATTCTGTGCTTACCTTTTTTTTCTCCAGTGTAAGGCACATAGTCTTCCCTGTCCTTATGCTCCAAAGCTTCCTTCTCCAGATATGAAAGGAGGTGTTCTCTATCAAATGGCCCTGTGGCAGACTTTGATGTCTGGTTCTTCTGCCGGAACCCTGCAGGCAGAAGGGCATTCTGCCAAAGAGAATGAATCAGCCATTATGACCAGCAAGAATCATAATGCTATATACGTCCAGATGTTACCATCTAAGAAAGATTTATAGACTAGAATGGGATGTAGGCATTAAAGACTTCATTACAGGGTTTTAGGGCAGCAACATAAAAGTGTTCCAAAGTTTTTTAAAATTAGGTAGAATTCACTTACATTATTATTAAAATAGGCACATTCACCTTTTCTTCAGAAAGTATTCTACTAGCAGGAACCACCCTTTACTTTTTAAGTATCCTGGGACAGTAATGAAAAATAGTTTGTAATGCTTTATAACAGCTCAGCATATATGTATACATAGAAAATAATTCCACTACAAAAGAATGTTAAATGACTATATACATCATAGTCCTTCATAATGTCTGCTATTTCATCATAAAGACTTTCTCAGAAGAAAAACATGTATATCATACAGTAGTGTATCAGGATATTAATATTTACTTGTTTGTGTTTAAATGCAAAGGTTCAATTTCTGTGTGTACGTGTGTATATATCAGCACTAGGACGTATCTGCAGCAACCACTGTCACTGCTACTCAAGACACTCAGAGACTCTCACGGCAAGAGTTATATCCCTAGGTTCTACCTGGGTACAGCCTTTTTGAGTGCATGGAGTAACTGAGAGTGGGGGAGGGGTGAGAGGCAACGGACTAAAGTTGTCTCTTGTAGTCCCTACTCTGTATTTTCACTAAGCCCAGGAATAACAAGTGGTGACTAAACAATGTGAGCTGCATCTTTTTGCTTGTCAAAAACCGAAGAGTATCGTGATACTACCTTGTCTCACAATTCCCAAGTATTCTTTGCTTTGAAAATGGGAGGCGGCCAGAAAAGTTACACAAAAGGGCCAACTCTGTTCTACAACACCTCACAATATTGGCAAGGATGCTGAATCTCCTAGGTGTTATAAGATCATTTTTCATTACAAAGAGGGATCTTATATGGATAATGATAATAAGAAATACTCATTTTATAACTAGAAAATATGGCACTTCAACTTTGGCCATTTGCTGAAATCCACAATAATTTTCATAAAATTCGCCTTTGTGTTTTCCTCATGCAATGCTATATGCATAACACAGAAAGCTCACCTATCAAGATGAAATACAAAAGAGGTTTTTCCTAACCATTCACCAAAAATGTTTCTACAACACAAAATTGTCTATAGGAATATAAAAAAGAAACACAAGATTTCTACCCTCAGACTTTGAAATCAAGACAAGACTTGTACATGAAGAATCCATTCTCAACAAACCATCAAGTCCTATCCATTTTTACTTCCTAAAAAACTGTCTAACTTTTCTCCATCTCCAATACCATTACTTTGGTCTACACTATGATCCAAGCTGGGATGGACTATTACATTAGCCTCCCAACTGGTCTCCCTGGATCAGTTGCTGATACTCTTCAACCTTCACTCCCACCCCCTAAGGTTATCCTAGCCTCATCTCTCACGCCCTCCCACTCTAACCACATCAGCCCTTGTTCCTCCCTTGTACTTGCCATATACTTCTTTCCCTGGAATGCTCTGTCCATCCTTTTCTGCAACTCATTTTTCAGACTGCAGCTCCATTCCCCCAGGGAAAGCTTTTCCTGACTTCCCATTATATGCTCTTATATATGGCACGATTATTTGATTAATGTCTAATTCCTCACACTCCTACCAGACTATACATCAGGAGGGCAAAGACCACATTTGTTTTGATCACTCTCATATCCCTAAGCCTCGCATAGTACCTGAGATCTACAGGTTGCCCCCCACCCCAATACTTATTGAATAAAGATTTGAGAATACTTTAAAAGAAAAATCTCGTTAAGGCAAATTAATATAAGTTACTTTCCTTCACCATCAATAAGGCACATGTATACATACTGCTACTTCATGGTGGTAGCAATGGAGTTGCATTATACCACCTCATGCCCATGTCAAACATACAGGTTTTAAATGATATGTTAGCTGGAATCCTGGCCCTTAAAAACAGTCTTTGACCACAAAATAAATGAGAGCTAACTGGCTTTGGAGGCTATGGGCTATGCTTTATTAGAAGCACACTTTAATCAAGAAAGTTAATGGATCATAATTACTTAACAAATAGATAAAAAATCTCATTAAAATGACTGCCACTGAAAATTACATGCTTCTCCCTTGCAGTGGAATTTTGTTGTAATAATTTATTCCCAGTCTTAGAAATGAAAAAATACCTTTTGCCTAGGCTGGCTGGCTGTCTTTTTGAGACAGAAGTTTTGAGAAAACACAGTTAAGTTAGCAAATAAATATATTGAATGCAGAGTAAGGAAAGTAAAATAGCCCTCCAAAATACAACAAAATAGCACCATATACAAACTTCATCTGCTCTTCTCTTATCTACCTTCTGAGACTTTGGAAGGTACAGTGTGTTCCTCTGGTTGAAGTAGCTGCTGCTACCCCGGACCTCTTGTCTCCCCTGGTCCTTTACTGAAACACTTTCCAAAAACTTCACCCAACAAGTGGCAAGCTGTCAGTAAACATCACTGTTCTTCTAGTCTCAACTAACAGTATCTGAGGTTGGGGAAGTTACAACTAGGGTTGGGGAGTCTGCAAAATACATCCAGAAGTTAGAACCCAAGCCTCCCCATACAGGAAGCAGGCCATGGATTTCCAAATAAGAAAATATAAGCCATCAGCTTTTAGACCTATAGTATAAAGCACAAGTTAAAGGGGACTCACTGTAGTTTAACAGAAAGACCACTAGACTCGGCCAGGGATCAATCAGGTAGTAAAGGATCTAGTCTCAGTTATTTCCCTAATTGTAATAACTGAGGCAAGCCACCTAACTTTTGTTTTCCATCTGTGAAACAGAGGGCAAGCGCTAGATCAGTGTTTCTCAACCGGGGGTGTTTTCATCCCCCAGGGGACAACTGGCAATACCCGGAAACATTTTTGATTGTCACAGTTGCGGGGAGGGCATATTAATCACTTTTTAAATTTTCTGTACTTTATGATGCTTTGACATCTTGGGGGCCTTGCTAATCCTGGAAAGACTGCCCCTCCCAGGGCTAACTAATTCCTAGGGATAGCAAACAACTCCCCCCAAGCCCCTGCCATGTGCTTCTCATATGAAAACCAGACAATCCAGAGCCCACACCCCCGACCACCTCTTTCATCTTTCACACACCAAGCCAATACTTCCCCTGACCTAAACTGCCCAGGGCCAGGAACTGGACAACTAGAGACCACTCCTGTAGCCCAGAGCCACTGAAATTACTCAAACTATCCAATTCTAAACTTGCTCAAATCTGCCCACCCTGCCTCACCTATTCCTTCCCTTGGAAACCACAAGAAAAGTTCTGGGCCACACTTGCACCTCACTCCTACCTCCTGACCAACCCAGCTGCTCCCCCATGTGGCCCTGCGTGGCTTGGTGCACTTCCTGCCGTTGGGAACTGAAAGTAATAAACTCTTCTTTCAAGGAACTTTCCGTGTATGGTGTCTCACCAGACCCGATTAAAACAAAATCCCAGGTACATTTTAAATCAGGAGGGTATTCTATTAGTATGTTGTGAGTAGAGGCCAGGGATGCTGCAAAACACCCTACAATGTACAGGGCAGCCCCACAGCAAAGAATTATCCAGCCCCAAATGTCAACAGCGCCAGGGCTGAGAAACCCTGGACCAGATGAACTCTTATGCTCCTACCATTTGATTCAAATAGGTCTGATAGGCTGAATTGCCTGGAGCAGATACTGCTGTGACATGCAAAACAGCACTGTTATTCTGAGTTACCCCACAGACTTAGGTGCACTGAAAAATCTTCCTTATAGTAACCATCATGGTTAAGGGATTTGATCAGTGGTATTGACACATTATCCAAGCGCTAAAGTAATGCTGAGAAAAGGAGTGTAATTCTCAATATAAATTAGAAAACCTTCTAGCAGGAAATAAATGTGTGGTAGTGACAAGAACACTTTCATAAAACAAACTCTTACCACAGTCCTTAAAAGGCACTAAAAGTCAATGCCTCTTTTTTTAAAGTCAATGTCTTGTCATAATAAAATGTGGTAAAGAAAAGCAGCCTAGCAAATAGCCATTACCTTCAGATCAAGGAGCCACAACCTTAGTGTTCTCCCCTCACTGCCTCCCAGCCGCACATGCCCTGCCACAACAACCGCTCCAGACATACCAGGGGTTAACAATTCCAGGGTCAAGGGTCTCCACCTTAGCCTTATGTAATGCATAAGGTCAGCAACAGCCATTTTGCAAAATAAAACATATATACATATATTCAGGTCTGCTCTACATGGATTGCAGTATTGCCCAGAGTCTGCTTAGATCTATTCTACCAATAACTAGAAACTTTGATCCAATTTGGTCAGCATCTTTCAGAAAGGTAATAATTAGATTTAAGGTCATGAAGGACCCTCTAGAGACACTCTCTACACTGCAGCCATCCTGGTACCGAAGCCCTGAAGAGGCATAGAGGCTGGCGTATATCAAAGAGCTAATCATCTGCTGCATTTTACCAAAAAACATTCTTCCCAGCCCAGAGAGAAAAGATTTCTTAAAGGGAAGAAAATTTCAGGAGATGTTTGAAAATAAAAATGTTGGAGAAAATAGTTTAGAACAGTCATGTCATTAGAGATACCAGGCAGAAGTGGGGGTACTGGAAAGGAGGCCAAAAGTTCATTTGGATAAAGAGGAGGAGGGGGACGGCAGTGTCAGGGAAAAGTCATGGAAAAGCTAACTGTTCAAAGGCAGCTACTTACTATCAAAGGGTTTGAAAAATTATTTCATTTCTCTTTATTGCCTAGCACCTACCTCAGGGTCAAGATCATCCAGCACAGTTTCCAGTTGTTTCAGTTCTATTTCTGATAGATTCCCAAGGAGTTCATCTTCATCAACGTCCTTGTACTTCTCTAAGTCCTTCCGGAACGATAGTGCCATGGTTTGCAGTCACTTAATTTTTGCTATTCAGTACAGTCAGAAGTGACTTCTTATTTTTTTTCTTAAAGCTATGGAGAGAAGAAACAAAAACATTTAAAATATTAAGTGATCCCCACCTAGTTAGATCTATTTTAGGTTAAATGAAATGTAATTTCCATGTGTCATATATTCTTTGACTACGTATCACACAGTACCCTTGCCTATGAATCATTCAATGTCTTTATCTTTTGCCTTTTGTTGACAAAAAGCAACCAAACGAAAACAAAAAGCCACACTGGGAAAAAAAAGGGGGAGGAGAGAATAAAATTGAAATCCATTAAACAGCTACTTGACAGAATTTAGATTCCTGATAACTGAGTTTTAGGGGGGAAGAACTTATAATATGTACCAAAATATAATTTTTTCCATCAATTGCTTTCAAATGATTGCTACCAGTACCAGAATACTTTGTTTAAGCACAGTATGTTTGAGGCATGCTTGTTTTCCTGTAAATTGCCTAGAACATTATTTTCTGACTCAATATGAATATAGGGGAGATATGGATATACTCTCCATGGGAGGAATGGCCATTGGTAAAAACATATTTTGAAAAGGTTCATTTAAAAAATTTTTTTGCATTTTTTCTTCTAATTTATATTTTGTTGCATTATGAAAACAATACATTTATTTGGCAAAGTAATCTAGGTTACAAGTTGAAATAAAAGAAAATTCTGAAGAAAGTGCACTGATTATTTTTTAAATATGAAATATTCGATGTATTCTAACCAATACATACTAGCATTCTTATTAGGAAAAGGCATTTTTAAAGGAAAAAAACATAGCATTCTGAAAAGGTTTCAGCAAAAATACTCAAAACCATGCTGGGATATGTCATCCACTGACTGGCAAGATTGGTCAGGAGGGTCTGGTGGTAGGAAAGGATCTTCACCGTTTCCTCACCATGTTCATCCCTCCCAAACAGCTATGAAGTGACTCAAAAAGCAGCATCTTTCCAGATATAGCAGGACTATTCTATAGGGGAAAAAAATACTTAAAATAAGTACTGCAAAAAGCGTGAAGTAAAAATGAAGTATTTCTATAAATTCTAGCCATATATGTAGATCATTTGCCTCATAAAATGTTCCTATGTGAATAAGAAATAATCCTTAGACTTCCTGATTTGGCTAAATTTTTCTTGGCTGTAAAACGCCCAGTACTTCAAAGTTTGGATATACTTTCTACTCCCTTCTCCCAAGTTTTCCCAACTTAATATTTTAACTAATACATTTTCCTCCTCAAACTAGTAACATTTTATGGACCCTTTTATGTGTTTTCATCTCCTATGAAGACAGGAAGGTTCACCACAGGGGTCTGTCAGCTAGCAAGCATCTGGGACCAATAAAAAGCAAATTAACAGAGCTGTGCTTATGCAGATGTTAAATTGCAGGCATTTTGTGTAATTGCCCAAGACAGGTCTGGCTTACACCTGTTCTACTGGCACTTCATTGGTTGAGCAGTTACCCTGGATTTTTTTTCGCTTTTTTGAACACATAATTATCATTGTTGTCATTACTAAGTTTGGTAAACATCCTTTGTATTTCCAACTTTAAGACAAGAAGCTTACCAAGTATCCTGAGAGTGAATTTTCTCAATTAAAAATAATACAGTCTGAGGAGACGATTCAATAGAAGGTACCAGCACTTTCAAATATATTAACCGTAAAATGCAATTTTAAAGAAGGTGGCACAGGACTTCCCTGGTGGTGCAGTGGTTAAGAATATGCCTTCCAATCCAGGGAACACAGGTTCGAGCCCTGGTCCAGGAAGATCCCACATGCCACTGAGCAACTAAGCCCATGAGCCACAACTACTGAGCCCATGCGCCACAACTACTCAGGCCCACGCGCCTAGAGCCCGTGCTCCACAACAAGGGAAGCCACCGCAATGAGAAGCCCGTGCACTGCGATGAAGAGTAGCCCCCACTTGCCACAACTAGAGAAAGTCCGTGCACAAAAATGAGGACACAATGCAAACATACATACATACATAAATACTTCACTTAAAAAAAAATAAAATAAAATAAAGAAGGTGGCAGGCAATTTTAGGAGAAAAAATAAATAGAACATTTTGAAAAAATACTCCCTTTATTAAAATACCAATGATATGGTATTTGAGACAGATAAGGGTAAGAAATTGATAAAAGTACATGAATAGGTACCATGAGTAATTAGTTAGTTTTCACTATTTTTTAATGTTTGGACAATCAATCCAAAAAGTTTTTAATGTAGTTTAATATAATTTATTTTTGAGGTTTGTAACATAGAATAAAACCAACTTCTTGTTCAATAAACATTTCAAAGAAATACATATTATTTTGAGCATCCCCTCACTTTACTCTCAAGTGTTCCAGTTTGGGCCATAAATTCAACGGTCATCCTACTAATAAGGTATTATAATGGGCAATATGATAGGAATGAGGTGTTAGGGGCAAAGGCAATGTTATATGCCACCCAGGGTCTATAGGTTTGGAACATGACACTCCTTACAGTGACTAAACAGGTTACTCCAAGAGATGGCTCCTTATTCCAAAGTAAAATCTGTCACACAAAGCATGTTTATAGTATTGCTTAAAGATCAATAAAATGAACACCATGAACATACCACCCAGCCTCAGAAAGAAAACATTACTTTGTACTCTCACGTTCCCCTTTCCAGTTGCATCTCTTCCCCCCAAAGAAGTAGCCATTGTACTGAATTCTGAATTAATCACTCCCTTACTTTCTTTACAGTTTTACCTTAAATGTACATATCTTTAAACAGTTTTAGTTTTGCTATCTTTTGCACATATATATATATATATATATACATGGACTCACACAGTATATATCCTGTGACTTGGTTTTTACACTCAGCATTGCTTTGAGTTCATGCTTAGAGCTGAACTTCTTTCATTTTCATTTCTATATCATATACTGTTATATAAATGAACATCAGAATTACTTGTAGTCTTTTCCTTCTCTACTTTTCTGCTGTTACCTATTTCCTGGTATACATGTGCAAGAGTTTCTCCAAGTTGTCCAAACCTAGGAATGGAATTGCTGGGAAAAGGGTATGGTATTACTCGTTTACTAGGTAACGTCAAACTATTTTCAAAGTGGTTGTACCAATTCACATTCCTAGAAGATTCAATGCATGACAATTTCATGTTGCTCATCCTTGCTGATTGTTGATATTATCAGTTGTTGTGAGGGTTTTTTGCCCATTCTGGTGGATGTGAAATGATATTTCATTGTGGTTTTAATTTGCATTTTGCTGAGTTATGATGAGGTTGAGTATCTTTTCATACGTTCTTGGCCTTAGTCACTTAGACATAGTGGTGTCCCTTAGTCTGTGAAGAATCTTTGTCCGTTTTTCTTTTAATAAATTTATTTAGTTTATTTATTTTTGGCTGCGTCGGGTCTTCATTGCAGCGAGTGGGGGGCTATTCTTTGTTGCAGTGCGCGGTCGTCTCATTGCAGTGGCTTCTCTTGTTGCAGAGCACAGGCTCCAGGCACATGAGCTTCGGTAGTTGTGGCAGGAGGGCTCAGTAGCTGTGGCTCCCAGGCTCTAGAGCGCAGGCTCAGTAGTTCTGGCGCATGGGCTCGTTGCTCTGCGGCATGTGGGATCTTCCCGGTCCAGGGGTCGATCCTGTGTCCCCTGCACTGGCAAGCGGATTCTTAACCATTGCGCCACCAGGGAAGCCCTCTTTGCCCATTTTTATATTGTGTTATCTTTAAAAAAAAAATAGATGCTCTTTACTGTATTCTGGATACTAATCTTGTCAGTTATATGTTAAAAATCTCTTCCATTTCCTTTTAACTCATTAGTTTATTAAGGTATTTCCAGGGGGAAACATATCATTTAATTATTTTCATTTAATTATTTAAGGAATTTACTTCTCTGGTTTGTTTTTTTCCTTTTCAAAGCAATGGAAAGGCATTTCCTTCAAGTTCGGATTATGAAATCTTGCCAAGAACTTCCAGGTACTCTACCAGAGTTTCCCAGAAGCTTCAATTCTGCTTCAGTAAAAAGCAAACAACTGCTGCTCATCCTATTTAATGCTGCTCAAAACTCACCACAAGTGTTCACAGGCTCAGAGTTTCTAACTTGATTGTACCTTCTCTCTCAACTCTCATCCTTTACTGAGGATTATCTGTGTGCTGACACTGTGCCAAGTATTAGCAAGAGAAGCTCAGAACTCCTTAAGAAGGGAAGCTCTGGAAGCCGTGCTTTGCTCTGCTTTCTGTCCCACGGATAACATGTCCTCTCTTGCTTGTCCTCTGCCATCTGTATCTTGGAAGGGGAACAAATTCTGAATGGTTTCAACCAGTGTGCTAGAAAAGTTATCTTAAATCTACACTGGGTCTACAAGAACTTTTTTTAATCTCCAAGCTAATGTAAAATACATTTCATAAAAATACACTTCATAATCTACACAGCACAGGAATAGATTTTTTTAAGCATAATATTCTCAGTCTTTTTTTTTTCTCTAAAGGTTGTATATAAGCAAAAGTTAGTTTTGCCAGATAAGTTAGGTAAACTTTCAGGCAGATGTAGAAAATCTTCTAACTTGAAATTCTGGTATGATCAGACTGTTTAATTCTCCATTCTTAACTCACTTTTTAGAGCAGTGGTTTTCATGTTTTAGACTGAATCAGAACCCCCTGGAGGGCTTGTTACGACACCACCCCTGGGCCCCACCCCATTTCCTGATTGAATAGGTCTATAGGGTAGGGTTGAAAATCTGCATTTTTAACCAGCTGCCAGGTGGTGCTGATACAGCGGGTCAGGAACTAGGCTTTGAGAGGCACTGCTCTAGAGGAACTGACTTCATAAATTTGTAAATTCTGACAACTAGGCCTCACATTCTTGCGACAGTCTATCTTGTCCTACTCACTGGCGGAAGAACTTTGTTAAAATAGTCCCCAGAGTCTATGGGAACTGTTGCCATGGTATGCTTTCCTTTTCACTCTGTCACTGCTTCACTGGATTTCAGTTAGTGGAGGCAATACCGAGGAACATAAGGAAACTCCTGGAGTATTCTGGGCCAAAAGCTTTCATTCCATTAACCAACTTCCTTTTCATGTATTACTAGTCTCTAGAATCCTCCTTATTTTTCACACAAGACTTTCAGGACCCTGTTAATTTCCAGGTGGATTCTCAGCCATCTCATTTCACAGATGTTTTAAATTTTAGCTTTCTATTTAGATACTTTTTAAATAGCTGTATTCTAGATCTTTGGGATCACTTTAAATGAAGCACTGTTGTGAGATGCCATATTTACATTTATATTTATCATTGCATCAGCACCAGGTAGAACTGCCTTAATTGTTCTAAACTAATACAGAGGCAGTCTTAATACCTAAATGATGCATTTGCACAAAATGGAGACACAGCACTACGTAACCAAAGCTTTCTCTGAGATTCAAACATAGAAAAATAGTAGAAGGGGACTTCCCCGCTGGTCAAGAATCCGTCTTCCAATGCAGGGGACACAGGTTCAATCCCTGGTCAGGGAACTAAGATCCCACATGCCGCAGAGCAACTAAGCCCAAGCGCTGCAACTACTGAGCCCATGCGCCTCAACTACAGAGCCCGCATGCCTCAACTACAGAGCCCACGCACTCTGGAGCCCACGCGCCACAACTAGAGAGAAAAACCAGCATGCCATTAGAGAGAAGCCCGCACGCCACAACGAAAGATACAGCATACTGCAACGAGGATCCTGCGTGCTGTAACTAAGACCCGATGCAGCCAAAAATAAATAAATAAATAAAATGTTAAAAAATCTGTACAAAAAAGAAAAATAGTAGAAGAGCTATACCTGCACATGGTAGATGGTCAGAGAGGCACAGTGAACTCAAAGAGAACTTGTACTGAAGCAGTCAGTACCATATTCCCATCGATGGCAATTTAGTTTTTGCAAAAATCAATTAACACTAGGATCCACAATAATTTTTTAAGAGAAATACTTCTCTATTTAACCAATCTCCACTTATTTGCCTTCAGTTCCACATTTTTTATAGAGTAAGGTCTTGACACTGACTATTAAGAAAAAAACTGGAATTACGTGGTTCAAAGTTACATTCTCTCAAAATATGAGGTGTTAACCCCCATTTCATCACTATTTCAACAGGGCGGGCTCAGAGTTCAGACTCTTATCTGTTCTCTCTTAAATGCACACATGTGATCATGTTGTCCTCTAGTTCAAAAATCTAAAATAGACTCATAGTACCTTCAGTGGGGTTAGGCAAAGTACAGTGCCAGTGGGCTAAACTCGGCCTGCTGCCTATGGCTGTAAATGATGTTTTAATGGAACACAGTCCCATTCATTCACTTATGTATTGTCCATGGCTGCTCTTGTGCTACAATGGCAAAGTTGAATAAATGCAACAGAGACCCATATGGTCTGTAAAGCCTAAAGTATTTACTATCTGGCCCTTCAAAGAAAAAGTTTGCCAAGCCCTGACCTACAAGATAAAGTCCAAATTCCTCGGCATGATATATGTAGTTCACAACCAGGTCCCAGCTAGCTTTCTATTATAATATTATCTCAGGCTGCTCACCATCATATAGCCTATAGGCCAAATAGGCCCCAAAGTTTTAGGTCTCTAGGCCATTTGCTTATTTCATTCCCTCTCTCCACAATGCATGCACTCTTTCTCATTTACCTCTGTCCTCAAACCCCTACATATTCTTCAAGGCCTAGCTAAAATGTCATACATATCTTCCCTGAAATTTTCCCTGCTCTCCTGTTTGATCGGACCCCCAGGAAAGATCAGTATCTTCAACTGATAAGATCAACATACAATAAGAGAATGTTTCCCAAAAAAGTAGATAGAACAAATGACTATAGAATGATGGTAACATAACCATGGAAAGAAGGCAGTAAGCAGGCAGATATAAGAAAATGGGATTCATTAAGCAAGATTTGGCCATGTTCATGAAGCACAAAGGAGGCATGATATCCTGACCAG
The DNA here is from genome assembly GCF_003031525.2 of Neophocaena asiaeorientalis asiaeorientalis. Lineage (NCBI taxonomy): Eukaryota > Metazoa > Chordata > Mammalia > Artiodactyla > Phocoenidae > Neophocaena > Neophocaena asiaeorientalis. Next base: position 239,720 of record NW_020174950.1, read on the forward strand.
CAGATGTGATTGGCTGGTTCCCACTGCAGTTATATGTCCCATCTGAAGAAGCATCAGATGGCCAATGCCTGATGTCATTCGACATTGACATCACTCAATTCCCCTTATTCCTCTCCATGCTCACACCAGGTAATCTTCTAATTAAAACTTCGCTATTCATGTAGTCTTCCTCACTTTAGATTAATAAACTGATGTTTTTTGACTTATGCACCAGTCTTTTATGAGCGTCGTTAGTATGGGTCACTTTTTAAGAAATTAGGCACCTATTGGTGGATTGAAATCAGGTCTCTGCAAAAGCAAAGCTGAGGACCATCACATGAAATCCTATCCCAAGGATGGCTGGCCAGCTACTCCTAAAGACACCCTCTATCTCATGTCAAACCAACAATGACAGAGAATTAGGTCATCTTCTGTCTCTCTTGCTGGACACTGTAAGCCCCCTGAGGAAGAGAGATTCTCTCCTAGATCTCATTTCTTACTGGGTTGCCATCACCAGGTGCAGTACGTGGTTACACATAGTTAAGCCAAACTTGATTTAATTGGATCATATATCAGTCTCTCCTTTCCCTTTTTTGGTAGTTCCCTCTACCTGCCCCAGGTATCTAGTATCTCTCTTGCTCCCTCACTCTATTTCCCTTATCACAACTAAAAAGGCACTGATAATCAGTCCTTGAAACTTCTGCTAATCCTTTACAGCCTCTGCATTGTTCATCTTTTCTTCCCTCAGTGTCAAACCATTTTGGCTAAGAGTTCTCTGCTGTCTAATCTTCTCTAGTTAAAACAAAAGAAAAACATCTAATTATCAGTCACCAGACCTCTGAAATTAAATACATGCCCTGATGATGATTTGATTTTCTTTTGAGTAGAAATGAATTTCCTCCTTGGGAGATACCAAGCCTTATTCTTCAGATGTGCTGGGCTTAAGACTGCGTGTCTTTTCCTCACTGGCTTCTCCTAGGACCCCTGGGTACTGAACCAACCTGACCCGCCAGATCAGAAACTTCTTTTTTTCTGTCACAAGATTCCCAGGTGATTATTTGTTTTCCAATATATTTACTGGTCATTCAACAAATATTTTTGAACATCTTCTGTACCAGGAATTGACTTGCTCCAGACAATAGGCATAAAAAGTATACAAGACAGACAAGTTCCTTGCTCCAGTTTAAAGGTGGTGGAAAGACAAAAAACAATGAACAAAAAACCAAGGTAATAACAGATAGCAATAAATATGATAAGGAAAAACCCAGGACAATGCTATAGGAGAAGTGATGGTCGGGAAAGTTACTTTAAGTGGTTCAGATACTGTTCTGAAAGGTGACTTTTAAGCCAGGATCTAAAGGTCTCTCCCAACTCTCTCAGCTTAGGACTCTGCTAACAGCAGCAATCTAGGTGAAAAACAATGGTGGCTTTGCTTGAAGTTGTAGCTGTGGAGACAGAAGTGGGAAAAAACATGTGACATATTTTAGAAGCAAAGCCAAAAGGACTTGTTCACAGACTGGCTGTAAGGAGATAAGGACAAAAGATGCCCTAAGGGATGACCTCTGTGTTAATTTCAGTTAGTATTTAATAATTTTTGTTGTTGTTCCACACCTATTTTTTCTGAAGAGCTGAACATGGCCATATGCCACCTATATTTCTAGGTCTGAAAAAAAAAGGTTCTTGGTTAATATTTTCATAATCGTTTGTTTTGAGATCCACATTGTAAACTGTTCTCATATGACAAATCTTGAACACCCATAATAATAACCAATTAATGAAACAAAATAAACCAATTAAAAATTACTAAATAAAACAACTGCTGGCTATGGCCTTTAAAATATTTGTAGGCTAAACAAAAGTGCCTGTCTATGTTAATACTATTTCTGGCATCATCTTTTCCAAAGAGCTGAGACTAAAAAGTGAAACAAGCAAATGTTCTGTCATGATTTTTTTTTAAATGTTATATAATTACTGTTCCAAACTTATTTTTCTCTCCAATATTTTTAATACTTATAGTCAAACTGCTGAAGAAGAGATGATCATGAATTTGGCACCCAGCAATCACTGTGATTTCAAGATCCACACTGCTGACCCTCAACACCTAGTCTCTGAGTTCCTTGACCTTCTCTCTTCTGATGGTCCCGTCCTCTGCCCTACCTCAGCTCTACATCCCTACGGTTGTAACCTAGCTCTAATCATTACCAATAATTGTACCCCTCCAGAACTCTCAATTTCTTTGGAAATTCTCTGGAACTCCTCTAGCAAAACCCCAATCCTGGTTAAAACGCTATTCCTACTTCTCACCTGTACCAGGGTGACAGATAAAGCAGGAGAAAAACACACCAACTGACCAGCCACATTTAATATTTATCACCACTAACATCAAAGAATGCTGCCTACTAATCCCACTGCATTTCCCCAGTCCAGTCACTCTCCCACAATCTGACTATTTTACTTCTTCTTTTCCCTCAGACCTTTCATATTTCTTATCTATCACTCTCAGATGAAGCGCCTACCTTAATATTTCACTGACAATATAGAAGCAATCATAAAAGGATAACTAAGCTTCCACTGCTACATCTACCAACCGACCTAAATTTGTACCCATATACTCTATCTTCTCTCTTGTTTTTATAGATAAAACTGTCCAGACTCTCATCTAAGGCCAATCCCACTGCCTGTGACCAAATCCCATCCATGCTCATTTATACAAGATCACTTCAATAATTGGGCCCTTTTTCTACAGGATCATGGCCATCAGCATACAGATTGTAACACACCTCCCAAATTAAAAACAAGCATTCCTTTGACTTCATATCCCCCTCCAGACACTTTGCATCCCCCTCCCGACAATTTCTTGGCTCCTCTTTATAGCAGAATTCCTTGAAAGAACTGTTTTTGGTACCCCAAGTTCCCTCCCTCTTATTCTCTTATACCTTCTCCAATTTGGCTTTTGTTCCCAGCATTTACTCCACCCAAACTGACCCTGTCAGCAATGACCTGCATGGTGCCAAATCTAGCTGTCAATGCTTCTTTTTTAAATTTTAAAATATTTTATTAATTATCTATAGTATATTATTATGTTTTATAAATTACATATAGAACTGTACATCATTCTGATGTACAGTTCTGTGAGCTTTGATAAATGCATAGAGTTGTACAACCACCACCACAATCAAGATACAGAGGCAGCTGTCAATTCTTAGCCCTCACCTTACGAGGCCTATGAGAAGCAGCATCTGACAACAGATCCCTCCTTTATCCTAAAACATTTTTCTCACTTGGCCATGGGGACATTATTTCCTCTTGGTCTCCCTTTATCTCTCTGACTCTCCCACCTCATTCTCCTTTGCTAGTTCCTCCTCATCTTTCCTACCTTTAAATGTGGGAGTGCCCCCAGGAGTTAAGTTCTTTGGACAGCTTCTCTTTCTATATTCACTCCCTAGGTGATTTCATACATTGACAACTCTTGGATTTATATCTCCAATTTGGACCTCTCTCCCCAACTCCAGACTTAAAAATAACTACCTATGTAACATCTCTACTTGGATGGCTAACAGGTATCTCAAATGTGAATGAACAAAACAGACTCTTAATTTTCTCCCCCAGACCTGCTCTTGCCATGTTTTTATCATTTAATAAACAGCAACTCCATTCCTTTAGTTGCTCAGTCCACAAATTTTGGAGTTAACTTTGACTTCTCTCACACTCTGCATCTGATCCATCAAACATTTGGCTCTATCTTTAAAACATCATGGACTTACCATCTCCACTGCTTCCACTCTGGTCCAAGTCATCAACATCTCATTCCTGGACCACTGCAATCTCCTCCTAACTGGGGCTCCTCCTCCCACTCTAATGCCCATATAGTCTATAGTCTATTTTCTGCAAAGGTACCAGAGCTATCTTATTCTTTTTAACTGAAGTTTTTATCGAGATAGTTATAGATTCATATGCAGTTGTAAGAAACCACACAGAGGGATCCCCTGAACACGTTGTCCAGCTCTCCCTGATGGCAACATTTTCCAAAATTATAGCACATCACAATGAGCATATTGACATTGATACAGTCCACTGATCTTATTCTGATTTCTCCAGTTTTACTTGTACTCATATTTGTGTATATGTGTGTATAGTATGTTCCATACAATTTTATCACCTTTTAGGTTTGTGTATCCACCACTACAGTTGAGATACTGAACAGTTTCAACATCACAAAGATTCCCCATGTTGTCCTTTTATAACCACACCCATCGCCTTCTCTAACCCCTGGCAAACAACTTATCTGCCCTCCATTGCTAAAATTAAGTCATTAAAAAAAATGCTATATACATAGGATCATACAATATGTAACCTTAGGGATCATTAAGCATAAATTCCTAAAGATTCGTCCAAGTTGCTGTGTATCGATAGTTCACTTTTAAAATTGTATTCCATGGTATGTATTTTCTGCAGTTTAAACATTCAGATGTTGAAAGACAATTCCTGACTACTACAAATAAAATGTCTATTTGTGTACAGGTTCTTGTGTGAACTGACCAGATTCCATTACTTCTGCTACTCACAATCTTCTAATGGCATCTCATCTCCATCAGAATAAAAGCCAAATGGCTTTACAATGGTCCACAAGGTCGTACACAATCCCCCCCACCCCACTAAGCCTCAAATCATCTCCAACCATTCTCCACTTTGCTCACAGCACTTCAGCAACACTGATCTTCTTGCTCTTCCTCCAACAAACCAGGCATACTCCTGCCTGAGGGCTTTTGCACTTGATGTTCCTTCTACCTGGAAAACTCTTCCCTGAAACAGCTAAATGACCTGTTTCCTCACTTCTTTAAGATCTCTGCTTAAATATCAATTGCTTAGAGGACTTCCCTGTCCACTATATACAAAATATCAACTCCCACAGGCCCCTCCACTACTGCACTAGGCAATCTTTATTTTCTTACCCTGTATTTCCCTCTATATTATTATCTGACATGCTATATATTTACTGATCCATCATCTGTATCTTGTCACTAAAATCTAAACTATATTCAGTCAGAGACTCTCTTTTGTTCACTACTACATCCTCAACAGAGAATAGATCATGGCACATGCCAGGTACTAAAAAACAGCAGATATATCTAATTTCAAGGCTAAGTGTAAACTTATTAAAGTCACTTAAGTTAACCTGGAGTCATTCAAGATTATTGAAACACTAACCTCTTACCTTTATATGACAGTAGCTTTGTTTATGATGTTTCTTCCTAGATCAGATCTAAGTTAAGAAGTTGTTTAAGAACTAAATCGAGGCTTATCTATTAAGAAGTAAATAAATTAAGCTAAGAATAGGAAAGTTAACACTCGACTGAGCTGCCTAACTCTGTATTTTTAAGTTTCTCATATTAAATTGCTGAGATGGCCTGGCTTTTTTTCTTCATAACTTGTCTTTTTAAAAATAAAAATACATATACCTACCAGCATGGCTAAAATGAAAAAGAATGACAATACCAAGTGTAGACAAGGATGTGGAGCAACTGATACTCATAATTTGCTAATGGAGTGCAAATTGATTCAACCACTTAGGAAAAGTATTTGGTAGTATCTACTAAAATTAAACATACTCATACCACAATGATGTAGCAATTTCACTCCTAGCTATCTACATAAGAGAAATAGTGTTTGTGTTAATAAAATAAGATGTACAAAAATGCTCACTGCAGCTTTACTCATATCTCCAAACTAATAGAAAATGAGCCAAATGTCCACTATCAGGAGAATACACAAATGAGTGGTGGTACAGTTATAAAAGACAATACTACATTAAAGAGCAACTATGATTATGTGCAAAAACATGAATGAATCTCACATGTATTATGTTGCAGCCAAAAAAAATAAAATAAAATAATAAAATAAACACGCAAAAAATACTTATAAATAAGTTATCTCTACCTGGAGATTTTAACATTTAAAGCATCTAAATGTTGTCCCATTTAATGTCGGCCTTTAGTTTCATCTTCTCTTTGATGGAGAAGGCTGGAGTAAAGAAAGTCATCTATTTATTCCTGGCATTGCTAAAGCACAGGCTGAGTACGAATATCTGTCTGGGATATTGTGCAGCAGATTCCTCAACTGCAAGGGAGTTTAAGAGTCTCATAAGGTCATTTCCTTCTTTTGAGCTTCTGATTCTAATTAGTGATATAACACTAATTATAACCAAAAAATGTACTTAGTGCTCACTGCGTCCAAAGCACTATGCACACAGTATTTACCTTCTAAAAAATAAAAATCATTTTATTTTAGTTGTATATTATGTATGTTACTTTTGTAGTAAATAAGACATTTTTAAAGGAAATAAGTTGGATGCTAAATCTATTCTTCTGTTCTGTTCACTGCCTCTTCTATACAATGAAGTGTAAAAGGCAGTGCATTAAGTAATGATTTTTGCAGAGTTCTTAGGATGCTATGGTTGACCCAGATGTGGGCACATCTGAGTGAGGTAGGTGCTCAGCACACAGAAGTTTGAGAAACTGGTGGTTGATTATTCTGTGTAAAAGTTCCATGGAAACTTACCAACCTTCACTAAGTATGAGATTAGCTAAGCAGCTCCGTCTTTCCTGTCACTGCAACTGATGCCGTCTCGATTTTTTAAAAATGAGATCTGGAGATCCCAAAAGCACAAGGAAAGAAAATAAAGTCTGAAGTCTGAGGGCAGTCTGGAAAAACTTGTTAGGGCCAGAACAGAGAAGAGATTTAATTGGAAGCAGGTTACTGAGGGCAACCTTAAAGTAGAAAGCAGGAAGGTCATTTCTGTGACTATTAAGAGAAATACTTCATAGGTTACTCATAGCACTTCAAAAACAATCTTTCAACAAGACTCTACCGAGAGACTTTGTGGCTCCCATGTGAGTACCCCCATTTCCTTTTCTGGCTCAAAGCAGCCAAACCAGCTCCCAGTCGTAGCCCACCTCCTCTCTATTTATTCTTTGTGGAGTTGCAGCAACAGAGGTACAAGGCAAGGTCAGAGAGGAACCCACTCTGTGCTGGGATGAATGCCACACCAGCCACACCCTTAACACACCCATTTCTCAGTACCAAATGTTTTCCAGCCTTCTTTTTGGTTTGTTTGTTTAATAGATTGGGCAGAGGAGGAAATGCTCAAGCTTTTTTAAAAGTTGTTGCAAACTCAAAAAAATCTTAAAATAGGAATGACATCATACACAAGTCTCTCACAATAATCAGGTTACAGAGCTCTTTATCTCTGATGGTTAACCTAAAAAATTCTTCTACCAGTTATACTGTGGACAAAATCAAATATGACATGAGGTGGCTTGCAGGAAAAACTTATCAGTGCTCAGCCATCAATCAAAATGCTGAATCCATTCCAAGTATATAATGGAGAGATTGAGGGTTTTCTTTCTCCTTCTCTACCAAGGGAAGTATCGCTATGACTCATTCTTCCTCTTGCAAGAATTTTCTTAATATACTGAGTTAGTAAAACTATATACAAAATCCTAAAATAAACTAGGCTAGATCTTAAAGAAATCATGCTGAGATCAAGTTGAGTTTTATGCAGTGAACAAACGGTGAACGGCAACATCCTTCCTCAGTTTCACCCTTCTGAATTTCCTGGGCTTCAGACCAGAATTTTTCCTTCATTCTGAAAAATTCTTTTCAACCTTACCAATTTCCCCATCTTCAGATCAATATGTATTTGTATATATTTATTAAGTGCCTATTACATTTAACGTGCTGTCCTGGGGTAAGGAGACATTGGACTGGAGCGGGGTAGGGCATAGGGAGAGGAAAGGGACCACGGGAAGGAGAGGAAAAGAATTTGAGAAAATTGTACAAACAGATTGTTGTTCTCTCTCCCCACTTTATAAGTGTTTCTCAAACTGGAATTTAAAAGATTATAAGAGTCAAAGACATGGCAAAAATAGGGCACAGAGACTGTAATATTCAACTGTAGATGTAATGTTAAATGCAGATTCAATCTCAACACTTAAAGTTTTCTTTGGATACACTGTTGTGCTGTCTCAATATGCAAAACTGGTGATCAGCAAAGCTGGGCATATAGTGAAAGTAAATCTGATTCTCCCTCACACCTTCTCTTGCCACCTTCAATCATAAGAGTACAGCCCAGGTGGCACACTGAAAAAAACCCTTCACTGGCATGTCTCCTCTCTTCTCCACTCCCTTTTTACATCCATGGGTATGAAGAACCCTATCCTCTAGCAACGCTGTGTACCAATAATTGTGCCACAAAAAAAGGATTAAGAAGTACATCACTGTTCAACTGAAAATGTGTTTATATAGAAAAATATATCTCCAAATGAGGAAACGATCCTGGGCAAAATCAACTATTCTCAACAAAATGTGACTTGATGAAGATGTACGTAACTGTTGTTGGCAATACTTGCAGACCTGCTGGTTAACAGTTAATAAGGCATCAAAATATTTTGTGTGGGGCTTCCCTGGTGGCGCAGTGGCTGGGAGTCTGCCTGCCGATGCAGGGGACATGGGTTCGTGCCCCGGTCTGGGAGGATCCCACGTGCCGCGGAGCGGCTGGGCCCATGAGCCAAGGCTGCTGAGCCTGCGCGTCCGGAGCCTGTGCTCTGCAACGGGAGAGGCCACAGCAGTGAGAGGCCTGCGTACCGCAAAAAAAAAAAAAAAAAAAAAAATATTTCGTATGAAAGCTGTCCCAGCATTCTAGAGTCTTAAAAAAAGTTAAGGCTTTGGTAATACATGGGACAAAGTGCTCTAAGAAATTACCAGAACTATTCTAAACCACCAAAATACGCCCATAAGATGTAGAAGATGTCAGAGAAAATATATATATTTTTAATATGAAGTTTTCCCAAATCAATGATCATAAAATAAATACTAACATACATACAGAATATAGCTACTATTGTTATTTGTCTTGTGTTACCTGTATTCGTAATTGCAAAATAATGCATGATCTTGGCCAAAATGTCAAATAGTACAGTTGATAAATGTTGAAAGTAAAACGTTATTAAAGGACCTCCCTACCCTGTCTCTCTCACTCTGCTAGTGTTTTAACCCTTCTACACCAGATTTTGTTTTGAACCAACAATCTCACTCTAATAAAATTCACTCTTTCTCATAAAATTCTATTTTTCCTCCCTTTTTGGGAGGGTGGGTCTGGTTGGATAGAAATGAGGATAAGTTTTAAAAGTTTAATGGGAAAACTTTCAGTCTTAAAAATAAGTGAGGACTTCCCTGGTGGCACACTGGTTAAGAATCTGCCTGCTGGGACTTCCCTGAAGGCGCAGTGATTGGGAGTCTGCCTGCCAATGCAGGGGACACGGGTTCGAGCCCTGGTCTGGGAGGATCCCACATGCTGTGGAGCAACTAGGCCCGTGTGCCACAACTGCTAAGCCTGCGCTCTGGAACCCACGAGCCACAACTACTGAGCCCGTGTGCCACAACTACTGAAGCCTGTGTGCCTAGAGCTCCTGCGCTGCAACAAGGAAGGCCACCCACAATAAGAAGCCCGCCCACCACAGCGAAGATTAGCCCCTGCTTACCACAACTGGAGAGGGCCTGTGCGCAGCAATGAGGACCCAACGCAGCCAAAAACAAACAAATAAATAAATAAGTTTGTATTTTAAAAAAATAAGTGAAAAGAAAGTTCTCAGTTTTAGCTAGACTATGTAACTCAAGCCCCCTTTCTTTCCTAGAATAAGGAAAAGCCTATTTTTAAACTGCCCGATGAATACTTCTGAGTCTTTCCTGAAGATACAACAAACTGTGACAAGTTGATGTACTTAATAGAATTCAATTATGACTCGCGGAGGAAAAACAAACCAAAAAATCCCGAAAGAAATCCAGAATTCTTAGGGAGAAAAAAGGCCTAACACGTAGCTCCTAGCATTGGGGGTCAGTAGATCCATGGACTTAAGGGCTCTGTGACTTTGAGCAAGTTACTTCACTCCTCAGTTTTCTGGGCTAGATGAGGAATAACCAAGATATGTCCTAGCTCTGACAGCAGACTTCTCCAGGTCCAGACACGGGAAATAAAACAGCCTTTTCCCCAGTCAGGGTAAATTCTGCCTCAGTCTTTAGGCAGCCACTATCAACAGATGAGAAGTGGCAAAGGGATGAAGCCTATTCACTTCATTCCCAGGCTCAATGTCCTCAGGTCTCTTGTAGCTCTAATGTCTATGATCTTAAGAAAACACTAACTCAAACTTGCCAACATGAACAATGTATAAGTAGAAAGGAGAGCTGAATCATGCTAGGTAAGCACAAAAACAATAAAGTGAAATACTTTAGGAAAGTGACTTGAAAAACCAGAACAGATTAAACAATGAAAAAAAGTAAATAATGAGCTTCCCTGGTGGCACAGTGGTTGAGAGTCCGCCTGCCAATGCAGGTGACACGGGTTCGTGCCCCGGTCTGGGAAGATCCCACATGCCGCGGAGTGGCTGGGCCCATGAGCCATGGCCGCTGAGCCTGTGCGTCCGGAGCCTGTGCTCCGCAACGGGAGAGGCCACAACAGTGAGAGGCACGCGTAACGCAAAAAAAAAAAAAAAAAAAAGTAAATAATGAAGTCAAACATGGGCCTATGTTGTTATGTACTAGAGAAAAAGAAGTTAAAGTGGAATGACCATATTAATAAACGCTTTCTTGAAAGTTGCCAAATAAAGCAAATTTCTACAGATCATTTCCTATTTTCCCATAATAAAATTAGAACTGTTTCTATGAAAACATGAATTCCCAATACATCATAAATCATAAGAACGAATGCAAAAGAATTTTAATCACAAAATTAAATATAAATTTTAGTAATACAGTAAAACTACTGAAGTATAAAGCAGCACATGCACTTCTGTCTTGTTCTTTATTTCATTTTCTTTTTTAAAAATAAATTTAAAAGTATCTAATTACTGTCTCTATTTTAATTAAATATTAAATCCAAGACAATCAAGAGTAGGACAGTACTGGAAGATATTAGGAAAAAGACTTTAAAACAAGGAAAATAGATTGGAAAAATAGATTTGGAATTTAGGAAAGAGACCTTTGGGAAACAGGCTTCATAAAGGCTTTAGTTTCAGATGGTGATATTCTAAGAAATTTTAGAGGAGTCACTCAACCCCATTAATTCACCCATGTCCATTCCTCAAATCTGGCCCACTTTTCTCTATACCACAAGAAACACTAACGGTTGACAAATGACCCCTAAGGTCCTTCCAAATCTAAAAGTCTAAGATCACTCAACTTTTAAAAATAAGTGCCTTGGGAATAACTCTGGAAAGATCCACAAGAACCAGAGACAAACTAGAGAGCTAAAGATACAGGGAGAGTGTTCACCAGATATCCAGTGGTCACTTTTGAGCTTTGTATCATGTGCATTTATTTTATTTTTAATTTAAATAGTAACTCAATCATTTGTTGCATTTTGTTACTGTGTATGAAAAAACAGTAACAAGTATTGCCTCTGACTTTATGCATGCCACCCCCAGGTAATAGCAAAAAGTGCTTTGGTGGAAAAGCAAAACAACGAAAAGCATCAGCCATTAGAGAGTCCTATTAAAAGATTCAGAACATTAATTAAGGGGAAAAAAAGACTAACAATCTATGAGAGCAATAGTAAGAATCATTTAAAGAGATATATAATTATATATTCTCCAAAGCTCCACAGCTTGGGCCCAAAGGCCCTATATAACTGAGACTCTGAAACTGGGATGGGGCCAGTTTTGGGGTGTTTTATTCCTTTTCCCTAAAGAAACATCAAGAGAAATAACTTTTCTGAAGTTCTGTGCAGGCCTTCAAAGCCTTGAGTTTCTGGACCCTGCCCATTCCCAGAACAGTTCCAGTACCTAGAGAAATTTCTGGAGTCTCATAAAGAAAGGAAGTAAAAAACAATGCTTTACCAAGCCCTTCCTCCTAGGGGCAAGCAAACTCCTTGCCTGACTGAGCTCTTGCCTTCCTGCGCTAACGATCTTGATCACAGTCACCTGACTATGCTTCCTGAAACACTGCTTTTACATTTCATTCCTTTGCTAAGAATTTTTTTCTTATTTTTTAGGTGCTTGTATTTTGACAGTTCCTCCTGTGGGTTTGATAAAACTCCACTTCCCTACTTTCATTACGAATTACTAGGAATCCTCAGCTCTAATCAGGCTGGTTTCCTCAGGGTCTCACAAATATCCTAAGTTCACTTTTACATTTTTGCCTCATTTGTTTCCCAATATGGTCTGCACTTCTCTTCAACAATCCTCCCTACCCCAACCCCAAATTTCACTTCTCCATCCTATCCAAACTTGCATACCCTTCAAAGACTAGCTCAAGTCCATCTTCTCCAAAGCCTTTCTTAGCTCCTCCAACCCTACTTGGCCTCTTTTCCACTCTGCAGGTCAACAACACTCAGGATGCACCACACCATTTAGCCCCAATACTTGCCATTGATTCAGGTGTCTGATGCCCCGCCTGCTATGAATGCATGCCCCCCAGTGGACCATGCCCCACTCCTACACAGTGAAGTACTTCATATACACCTTTGGAGAAAAAGCACACTTGTGACTTTTAGGGATACCGCTCATTCTACCCTAATCAATTTCAAGGGACTAGGGGCATACCAAGTTTGCTATAGCAATTATCGAATTAATTTTCAGAGTAACATGGAGAAGCAGTTATGTTTGGAGAGGCACATGCCTAAATTTACATAATGTCTTGATGTCTCAAGGGGGAAGTGGGGAATACAGAACCAATCAGAGAGATTTGGAAGGCCCTGGAGTATAATTCTCATCAGGTGGAGAATACCTAAGATGAGAGAATGAGTTCCCTCAGTTAATGCCAAAAAGGAGCCATTCTTCAACAAAATGGTAGTGTTCCACCACTTTGGCTCAGTGTCCCAACTATAGAGAACCTCACTGTTAACGAAGTACTATGATATCCAGAGTGAATAACAGAAGCAATAACCAACAGATGGGGTATGTGTATGTAACCACATGGCAGCCAGGAGCAAGACCACACAACCCACCATAAATGACCTTGGGAACAAAAAGATGACTATCCTCTTATAGACTAAAGACAGAACTGAAGACTTTTTTTTTTTTTTTGCGATACACAGGCCTCTCACCGTCGCGGCCTCTCCCGTTGTGGAGCACAGGCTCCGGACGCGCAGGCTCAGCGGCCATGGCTCATGGGCCCAGCCACTCCGCAGCATGTGGGATCTTCCCGGACCGGGGCACAAACCCGTGTCCCCTATATCGGCAGATGGACTCTCAACCACTGCACCACCAGGGAAGCCCGCTGAAGAGTTTTTGATAGGAAAATGTTATTTGCTATTACTGAGTTGTACACTTAAAAAGGATGACTTTTATGATATGTAAATTATGCCTCATTAAAATTGTTCAAAAACTTTTTTTGGTGACTTGAGCTGGAGTACTTGCATGTGGTGAAGCATCTGACAGTCCAGTAAGGAGAGGGTATCACAGGTTTTTACTGGAATTTCAAGACAGAAGGCAAAACCTCTGGTGCCAAATTTTTTATCATATTAAGATAGGAGAGTTCCCGATAAATAATAAAAATTACCAAAATATAGCCTTTGAGAAATACATATACACACACAATAAAAACCAAACCGTATAAAACTAGTGAAATAATAACCATAGAGCTAATGCGGATAGTTTCTGAGAAGGGAGAAATGGAAGGGGGTGGGGCTAGAAAGAAAAACAAATTCATATTTAAGATGGAGATAGCTGAAAAAAGCAGAACTGAAGAAAGAAAGGAAGTCTCATAAGTCACTGTTATTGGCCAAGAAGCTTGGTTTATTGCCCCCAGTGTCATAAGGTCTGCCTTGGCTAAGGGACATTTTTCCTTTGAAAAGGGCTAAGGGACATTTTTCCTTTAATAGCAAACAAGGAAAATCAAGAAAGCCACCCAGAAAGAAGTGAAGGCAACTTAATTTAATGCAGAGAAGGAGAGGAGGTTACTGAGAGCTTAGTACAAGGACCCAAAACAGAAGTTTAGGGTAATACTCAAATTAACACTTATGACACCAACTGTAAACTAATATTTTTAAGTGATAGAAGTGTCTACATCTTTCTTACATCTTAGAAGCAATTTCTTTCATTTACCTGAGTTTCTCGGATTAACAAAGAGGCCATATGCCATATTCCAACATAATGAAGAGAAAAATAAAGGGATCAATTTTTATTTGCATACCTATTATTTGCCAGGTATTTACTTTACCAAATACATCTCCTCATAATAACTGCAAAATATTGCTATCCCCGTTTCATAAATGGTGAAACTAAGGCTCAGAATAAAGAGACTGCTCAAGGATATATAACTTCTTTGTCAACAGTAGATGTGAGATTTGAACCTGACGTTAAAATCCATTCTTTTTATACTATATCATACTGCCTCTATAAAATACTTAGTTTCTACCATGCTTTTACTTTTGTTACTACACACCACACATTAACAGAAGCAAGTTACTAATATGACAGTAATTGGTAATTAAGAAGCCGCAGCTGGAGGCAAAAGCAAAGGAAAAACTATAAAGTAACTAAAGCACTAAAGTGTGGGACAATTTAATGTAATTACCAATAGTCCATGAACGGCAACAACCTCCGAAGGCAATTCAGTAGCACAGAATAATACACCTGATGCATGCAATGAATTCAAAATTCTATATCCTCCAAATCATCTTGGTTAAATTAAGTTTGAAGAACTTCATTTAAGAAGACCAGGAAGAGCTTTATAATGCATTTTACCAAAAATGACATTTAAAATAGATTTTTTAAAAAGATCTCACGGGGCTTCCCTGGTGGCGCAGTGGTTGGGAGTCCGCCTGCCGATGCAGGGGACGCGAGTTCGTGCCCCGGTCCGGGAAGATCCCACATGCCGCGGAGCGGCTGGGTCCGTGAGCCATGGCCGCTGAGCCTGCGCGTCCGGAGCCTGTGCTCCGCAACGGGAGAGGCCACAACAGTGAGAGGCCCGCGTACCACAAAAAAAAAAAAAAAAGATCTCAATCTTCTTACAGATATTTCACTTCGTAATCTTAGGCAAGACAGTAAACTACATTTTGTCTCTCTGTTGTTAAAATGAGAATAATAATAGTACCTATCTCATGGGGCTGATACATTAATTCATTAAATGAATACATATAAATCAATTAGAACAGTTTTGACACAGAGCAAGGGTTCAATAAATTTTAGCCAATAAAGTCATTATCTTCAAAATTCATTTTTAAGGAATACTTCGTTATTTCATACTAGGTAAATGAGATATTACCATACTGAGATCCATATAATCCAGACAATTAATTGCAAAGACTGGGTGAGAGCAATGAAGACTAAAAAAGGGAATATAAAAAAATGAGAGACAACGAATGTACAAAGAAAGCAAGAGAAGAAGAGAGGTGTTAAGTCACCACTTTGCCTACACTTCTATCCACATTTATCTCATCATAATCAGTTGCTTAATACATATCTTCTTCATAGACTGTGAGCCCTTTAAGGACAGGTCCTTATTATTTTTTATTTTTTTAGTGTTTATTTATTTGGTTGCACCAGGTCTTAGTTGAGGCAGGCGGGCTCCTTAGTTGCAGCTCATGGGCTCCTTAGTTGTGGCATGCGAACTCTTCGTTGTGGCATGCATGTAGGATCTAGCTCCCTGACCAGGGATCAAACCCAGGGACCCTGCATTGGGAGCATGGAGTCTTATCCACTGTGCCACCAGGGAAGTCCCCAGGCACTTATTTTTATATTATCAGCCCAACATAGTACCTGCAACATAGCAGATACTAAGTATATAACAAAATAATAAGGGGGTGGGACTCAATAAGATTTGAGATCTATGATGGGAGTACCTGATTTTACCATATCCTAATAGGACTGGGGGGCAGAGTCTGTAAAGACTTACCACTTTTTATTTAGTTGATTATCAATATTCTTTTTTTCTTTTTTTTTTTTTTTTGCAGTACGCGGTCCTCTCACTGTTGTGGCCTCTCCCGTTGCGGAGCACAGGCTCTGGACGCGCAGGCTCAGCGGCCATGGCTCACAGGCCCAGCTGCTCCGCGGCATGTGGGATCTTCCCGGACCGGGGCACGAACCCGTGTCCCCTGCATCGGCAGGCGGACTCTCAACCACTGCGCCACCAGGGAAGCCCTGATTATCAATATTCTACTCCTCTATTCTTTCTGAACTAGAAAATAAATTTCAAAAATGTTTTAAAAAATAGTTAATTTGCTCTAAAATTAGAAATCTTTCAAATGATGATAAAACAAATTTTGGTAATATTTTTAATATTAAAAATATCTCTGGGGGCTTCCCTGGTAGTGCAGTGGTTGAGAGTCCGCCTGCCGATGCAGGGGACACGGGTTCGTGCCCCGGTCCGGGAAGATCCCACATGCCGCGGAGTGGCTGGGCCCGTGAGCCATGGCCACTGAGCCTGCACGTCCGGAGCCTGTTGCTCTGCAACGGGAGAGGCCACAACAGTGAGAGCCCCGCGTACCGAAAAGAAAAAAAAATCTCTGGGGCTTCCCTGGTGGCCCAGTGGTTAAGAATCTGCCTGCCAATGCAGGGGACAAGGGTTCAATCCCTGGTCCGGGAAGATCCCACTTGCCGCAGAACAACTAAGCCCGTGCGCCATAAATACTGAGCCCGCGCACCACAGGTACTGAAGCCTGCATGCCTAAAGCCCAGGTTCCGCAACGAGAAGCCCATGCACCACAACGAAGAGAAGCCCCCGCTCGCCGCAACTAGAGAAAGCCCACCTGCAACAACAAAGACCCAATGCAGCCTAAATAAATAAATAAATTTATTTTAAAAATATTTCTCTGATTACCCTGTTATGCCCAAAAGGTAATCCAAATGGTCAGGGAGTCGTAGCAATAAACAAGTACTAAAGAGGCACACCCATGTTTTAGCTGTTAATCTGCCAGATGCAGTGCAGATACAAAAACAATGACATGGTCACTTCCCTCTGACCTCTGGTACTAAAGTAAGCAGGTTTGGGGATACCAACCCTAAACCGCCTTCTCTGGGACCCTTACCCCAGGCCCTGTGAAGTACACAACCATAACAATGCCCCTCCCTCACAGATATTCGGTACAGGCAGTACCCCTAGCCCAAGCAAGATACATCAAATCCAGTTCTTCCCCAGGAATTTGGAAAGCTGAGAAGCAAAACCTAAGCCGAGAGATCATATATCATCCAGTCTGGAGGCAGCATCACAGCAAGATCAAGTCACATTTAAGCTGAAGCTAAGGTGAACGCAGAAGAGAGAAAGAAAGCAAGAGAGAGTAGAGAAAGCCAGTCTATAAAGGAGAGAATGGAGCAGCGCTGGGGCATTTGCCTCAGGTGCAAGATTTAAGAGGATGCCAAGAAACTCAGTAATCAAGAGAGATAATAGTGTTATGCACAGTACTTTAAAAAATCCAAACTACTGTTCTGGAATGACGCAGAGGCACAGAAAGAAGCCGAAGACAGTCCATGCAAAACTGCAGGCAGAGGGAGAAAGGACAGGGACTTTCCAAGTGCCTGCTCTGGGTTCCAGCTGTAGTTCATTTTAAGGAGCACAGCTGCCTTAACAGGGTAAAAACCCACTACAACTCCCAGCCCTGCTGCCATATCTTCTAGTAGCCTAGCTTAAATGGGCGGTGTTCCCTGAGACCTAAGAACCTTGATTAATAAACTCTATTTGGGAAAATGAGACATGCACATAAAGCTTTTTTTTTCCCTTTTAAATCAAGGCAATACATATTTAACTGACAAAAGAATGGGACCGGCAATTAGTGATACAGAAGTTCAGAGATCGCTATGGGTGGTCAGGGAAGGATAGATTTAGCCAGAGAGAAGTGGGGAGGAGCAATATCTAAGCAAAGACATCAAAGGACATGCTAAAAAGGGGTGGAAGGAGGATGGGAAGGGAGCCAGGGAAAAGAGGAAGAAAAGTCAAGTAAAGGGGAAGGCATGACCTTCACACACCCTGGATCATAGCCAAAGAAGAAAATACAGTTCCTGGCTCTTCTGCCTCCAGCCCTCAGACTACACTGTTCGTTACATGTGAAATATCCTTTTCTACATTTTTTCATGTTCAAATTCTTTCACATCTTTCAGGGACCAGTTAGAACATTTCTTTGAAGAGGCTCCCCTGGTATCCCATTCAAAAGGAGTTATAAGCCAGAATTCCTATCTGGCAGTGGGAAAAGAGGACACGGCAGATGGGAAGGCTAACTAAGAAGCTGAATGCAGTGACAAGGGCTGTCCTGTGGTGGGGAGCAAACTATATCCAGCAGTTCACTTGCGATGTCGTCTGATATCTTAGGAGAGTACGAAGTGAGATCATCTGACGAGGAGTAAGGGGGGGCTCCAGAAAAGTGGCAAAGAAAAAGCAGGTGTAGAGGGTGTGCTGATAGCTGACAGAAGGGCCGAGCTGCACAGAAGGCTTTGCAGAGATAAAAATGTGCAAATCTGTCGAGGTCCATTTCTGTGTATGGTTCTGTGATTTTCTCTAAGAAACTGTAGATCTTTGGGACAAAGGAGTGGAAAAAAAGTGGGGGGCTGACTTTTAAATAATCATTTATTGATATTTGCCAATCAAATTAAACTTTCTTCCCCATCTCCCCACCCCTCTAAACCGTCCCCACCCGCTAACCCCACCCTCAAGCCAAGCAAGCATCCCAGTGGCCATTAAAGACAAAAGAAAGAAAAAAAAGGAACAATTCTTTAAGAATACTAACTTGGGTTAATAATTGCCCACCATAAACAAAAATAAATCCTGGGGTTATATCAAATCTTGCCACGCTTGCTCCAGGGTAAGGGTTGCCTGAAGATGTCAGACTTATAATGTATACGTTTGTATACATTACAGTGTATCCTCTTTTCACTGGTATGCATATCAAGGAAATATTCCTTAACAACTCCTCATTAAAATGATAACACCACACCCAGGGAACTAAAATATTTTGTTGGTTATACTTTTCCATGTGCAAATCCCCTACTTTACAGTTAATAACATCCTGCTCAAAAGGACTGCTATATAATAAGCTAATTCAACAATCTTTCCTACAAGTCTATACACATATTAAACAATACAAACATATCAGACAATTGCTACTGGTTTAAAAGATGAAGAGCTCTAGAAAGTGTTTTAAACACCAGGAGAATACACTTTGAAATAAGCACAACTTGCCATCACACTCTCATTCACTCTTGTCCACTCAGGCCTCTTTTCCTCCCAGTTTATCATATCCTCACCCATTTTCTCACATACGCTTCAGGAGTTGTGTTCACATGTGTGTACGTGTAGTGATATTAGTGCTTAGATATGCCCAGATATGAAACTATTTATTTGTAAAGGGTTATCTCCATGTATGAATTACCTTAGTTTGTAAGTTCATCTTGGTGTATTTGTGTTCCTCCCTTAGTGAGTAGGTGTAAGTGTTTGAGCATATATACCAAAGGGAGTGTACCTCTCTACAGGTCAAAAAGTGTGCATATCTGTGGAGGAACCTACCTCGTAATATGATTCTCAGAGCAAACTATAAGAGTATAATGGTGAAAGAGGCCCGTCACAAAAGACTATATATTGTATGATTCCATTTATATGAAATGTCCAGAATAGGCAAATTCATAGAGACAAAAAGCAGAATGGTTGCCAATGGCTAGGGGTGTTGGGAGGAAGTAGGTAGTGACTGTTAATGGTCAAGGGGGTTAATTTCTTTTCTTTTCTTTTAATTTATTGATATTTATTTATTTGGCCACGGCACGTGGCATGTAGGATCTTAGTTCCCCGACAAGGGATCAAACCCACTCCCCCTACATTGGGAGCTTGGAGTCTTAACCACTGGACTGTCAGGGAAGTCCCAGGGGTTTCTTTCTGGTGTGATGAAAATGTTCCAAGATGAACTGTGGTGATGGTTGCACAACTCTGTGAATATACTGAAATCCATTTTCTTGTACGCTGTAAATCGGTGAATTGTATATGTGAATTACATTTCAATAAAGCTGTTATACATTAAAAAAAAGAGACAGAGAGAGAGAGAGAATAAGGAAACCAAAGTTGTCCTGTATTTCCATGGAAGGGTAACCCTGTCTTTGAAAATCTTAACTTTGTTCGACTTCAATTTTAATTAAGCTTTGGATTCAACATTTCCCACTGCTAAGTCCCCTAGGGGTCTCATCTCCATCTCCAGCTTTATTTATCTTTACTAACAAGGGTGACCCACATACAGAACACGATGTCCACTGGTTATCACAGAAAAGCACATGTACACTATGATTTCAACCATACAAAAATAGGTATGTGGATGAACAAAGCCTGGAAGGAAATGAGGAAAAATGAAACAGTTACATTAGAGTAACATGGTTAAGCTGACGTTCTTTTAAAAATGTTATAATTGTATTGTGTTATCAGTCAATAAAATCTGGAAGAAAAAAGAACCAACCCGTCTCCTTAGAAACTGTTCCAAGACAAATTCAGGAACTGTGTCAAAAAGGATTGGACTGGGCCTTCCCTGGTGGCGCAGTGGTTGAGAGTCCGCCTGCCAATGCAGGGGACACGGGTTCGTGCCCCGGTCCGGGAAGATCCCACATGCCGTGGAGTGGCTGGGCCCGTGAGCCATGGCCACTGAGTCTGCACGTCCAGAGCCTGTGCTCCGCAACGGGAGAGACCACAACAGTGAGAGGCCCGCGTACCGCAAAAAAAAGGATTGGACTGGAGTAGTGCAGTAGAAAGATGAAAACTAAAATGCATGGGTTTTATATGTATATATATATCTACATCTATTTTGACCAAGTCAATAAACAGGAAAATATTAAGCTCTCTATAGCTTGCTCAGGGTGCAACTTCTACTGAAATGAGATCAGCTCCATTAACTCAACCAACAGAAAAGCCATTTAAAATTAAAACTTAGGGACTTCCCTGGAGGTCCAGTGGATAAGACTCTGTGCTTCCACTACAGGGGGCGCAGGGATCGGGAACTAACATCCCACATGCCCCGTGGTGTGGCCAAAAAATAAATAAAATAAAATTCAAATTCATTAATAGCACCTCCATCAGGAAATACATGGTAACTAGCCCTAGATCAATCTCAGTCTAGCTGCAGTATGGAAGAGGTGCATAAAAGTTATTGCTTTGTTTGTTTTAAAGATACAGGACCCTTCTTAAGAAACTGACAATATAAGCAAAACTAAATTACAAAGTAGCTCATCTTATTTTCAATTAAGTTGCCAAGTCAATCTAATGGCAAGGATTTTTTAACCTATGTTGCTGCAACGAATGGATATCTGTATGAAAGGAAAATAAACCTAAACCCCTACCTCCCATCATAACACAAAAATTAATCTGAGATGGAACAAAGATCTAAAACCTAGAAAAAGAAAGCTTTAAAGAAGAAAAGCTTTTTTTTTTTTTTTTTTTTTTGGGATCCGGACGCACAGGCTCAGCGGCCATGGCTCACGGGCCCAGCTGCTCCGCGGCATGTGGGATCTTCCCAGACCAGGGCACGAATTCGTGTCCACTGCATCGGCAGGTGGACTCTCAACCACTGTGCCACCAGGGAAGCCCAAGAAAAGCTTTTTTTAAAGAAAGCTTTGCAACCCTGGGGATTGGCATAAAAAAACACTAACCATAAAATTAAAAGTTAATAAAATGACTCCATAAAAAATTTCTGCTCATCACATCATTAAGAAAATAAATAGAAAAGCCAAAGCCTAGGTTAAAAAAAATCTCCAACACACGTACCAGACAAAAGACCTGTACTCAGAATATATAAAGAACTCCTGCAAACAACAATAAAAAGATGAACCACCCAATGAAAAAAACAGGCAAAAGACTTGAATAGATGCTTCACAAAAGAAAATAAAGGATAGCTAATTAGCACATGATAAAGCATTCAACGTCCTTAATCGTCAGGAAAATGCAACTTAAAACCATAATGAGGTACCATTTTACATCCTCTAGTATGGCTAAAATAAAAAAGGCTGACAGCACTAAAATTTGGCAACATTAAAAATTAAAATTTGGGGACTTCCCTAGTGGCCCAGGGGCTAAGACTCTGTGCTCCCAATGCAGGGGGCCTGGTACGATCCCTGGTCAGGGAACTAGACTCCACTTGCAGCAACTAACAGTTCACATGCAGCAACTAAAGATCCTGCATGCCGCAACCAAAAGATCCTGCACATGGCAACGAAGATCCCGCGTGCCGCAACTAACACCTGGTGCGGCCAAATAAACAAAATTTTTTTAAAATTGTGTAGGGTTTCCCTGAGAGCGGAGTGGTTAAGAATCCGCCTGCCAACGTGGGGGACACGGGTTTCAGCCCTGGTCCGGGAAGATCCCACATGCCGTGGAGCAACTAAACCCATGCGCCACAGCTGCTGAGCCTGCACTATAGAGCCAGGAGGCACAACTACTGAAGCCCACGTGCCTAAAGCCCATGCTCTGCAATAAGAGAAGCCACTGCAATGAGAAGGCTGCGCACCACAACAAAGAGAAACCCCCGCTCACCACAACTAGAGAAAGCCTGCACACAGCAAGAAACACGTAACGCAGCCAAAACTAAAAAATAAATAAATAAATTTTTTTTAAAAATAAGAAATGAGATAAACAAATTGTGGTATATTCATACAATGGAATACTACTCCTCAATAAAAGAGAACAAACGACTGATACACACAACACAGATAAATCTCAGAAACATCATGTTACAGGAAAGAGGCAGACACTAAAAAGCACATACTACTGTATGATTCTATTTATGTCAAGTCCAAGACTAAGCAAAACAAACCTATGGTGTCAGAAATACAGAGTAAGAAAGTGGTAACCTTTCGGAGGGTGGGTGAGGAAAATGGCTAGAAAGAGGCATGAGGGTAGTTTCTATGGTGATAACAATATTTTCTATCTCTTTTGGTAGAAGTTACAGTGTATAAAATTGGCAGAATGCCTTGAACTGGACACTTACAATATGTGCATTTTACTGAATGTTAATTACACCTCAGTAAAACAATACAAAGTAGCACTCTGCTTCAAGATATAATGATTTTAGGGCTTCCCTGGTGGTGCAGTGGTTGGGAGTCCGCCTGCCGATGCAGAGGACACGGGTTCGTGCCCCGGTCCGGGAGGATCCCACATGCCGTGGAGCGGGCTCGCTGAGCCTGTGTGTCCGGAGCCTGTGCTCTGCAATGGGATAGGCCACAACAGTGAGAGACCCACGTATCGCAAAAAAAAAAAGATATAATGATTTTGTTTCAAATGAAATTCTAGAATACCACCCTCCACATGTTCAATTACTTTCCACTTTGGATTACTGACATCTCTATTCCTTCAGTATTGCAAATCACCTAATGGATTACAGATGTACATAGGTAGATAGATATAATTGTATCTGTTAATGTTGAATTTTTCATAAATGGCAAATCAAGTTTGATTCTTCACAATTTCAATACATACCTAATGGACTATGAGAAGTTCAGTAGAATTTTGTTTTCTTTACCATTTTCCTCCCAATGATGTTATAGTTGTCATTTTAGAGGGTCAGATATAAAAATGACTGAGAAAGAGTAAGGCATGTAAATCGAATGTCAGCAAGGAAGGACAATAGTGCTTTGACCACTATCACAGCCTAAAGAAAAAGGCTCTCAACTATTTTTATCAAGTCAGAGTCATATATATTTAAATTTAAGAACAACTGAAGGGGAGACCTTCAAGATGGCGGAGGAGTAAGACATGGAGATCATCTTCCTCCCCACAAATACATCAGAAATACATCTACATGTGGAACAACTCCTACAGAAAACCTACTGAATGCTGGCAGAAGACCTAAGACTTCCCAAAAGGCAAGAAACTCCCCACATATCTGGCCATGTGGCTGATAGGGTCTTGGTGCTCCAGCTGGCTGTCAGGCCTGTGCCTCTGAGGTGGGAGAGGCGAGTTCAGCAGAAACTCTGCAAGCCAGAAGGGACTGGCAGGACATATTTAAAGTGATGAAAGAGAAAAAGCTACAACCAAGATTACTCTACCCAGCAAGGATCTCATTCAGATTCAACAGAGAAATTTAAACCTTTACAGACAAGCAAAAGCTAAGAGAATTCAGCACCACCAAACCAGCTTTAAAACAGATGCTAAAGGAACTTCTCTAGGAAAGAAACACAAGGGAAGGAAAAGACCTACAATAACAAAACCAAAACAATTAAGAAAATGGGAATAGAAACATACATATCAATAATTACCTTAAATATGAAGGGATTAAATGCTCCAACCAAAAGACACAGGCTCACGGAATGGATAAAAAAACAAGACCCATATATATTCTGTCTACCAGAGACCCACTTCAGACCTAGGGACACATACAGACTGAAAGTGAGGGGATGGAAAAAGATATTCCATGCAAATGGAAATCAAAAGAAAGCTGGAGTAGCAATACTCATATTAGATAAAGTCGACTTTAAAATAAAGACTGTTATGAGAAACAAGGAAGGACACTACATAATGATCAAGGGATCAATCCGAGAAGAAGATATAACAATTATAAATATATATGCACCCAATATAGGAGCACCCCAATACATAAGGCAACTGCTAACAGATATAGGAGAGGAAATCAACAGTAATGCAATAATAGTGGGGGACTTTAACAACTCACTTACACCAACAGACAGATCCAAACAGAAAATTAATAAGGAAACAGAAGCTTTAAATGACACAACAGACCAGACAGATTTAATTGATATTTATAGGACATTCCATCCAAAAAGAGTAGATTACACTTTC
>NW_020174950.1:264452-300953 GCF_003031525.2 Neophocaena asiaeorientalis asiaeorientalis
CCCCCAACACCCAAAAAAAAAAAAAAAAAAAAAAAAAAAAAAGACCTCTGGATGGAAAAAGAACAATTGAAAAGCTGGCATAATTTTCTAGCTAATTTGAACTTTAAAAGATAATGCATTCTAAATAACAAGAGCACTGTACGTCAGACAGACACCTGAAAACCACCAAGATCCTTTCTACTGTTTTACTGAGTCCTTCTCCGTGCCTCTATCCAGGTTTATCTTCATCTTCACCACCTCTCATCCTCCCTAGAATACTGCTCAGACCTAACTGATTTTCATATAGCCAGCTCACTCAAAGTTCCAAATAAATTAATTTATGAAATTGTACTATATTCTATGTAGATGTCATAAACACACTCAAACAGTACAGAGAGTCCAGCCTGGGGAAAACCAGACGACCAATGAGTGGGAAAAAGATGACTTCACTTGCTTCCTACCCCGAGAACTGTAGAAGATCTCTCCGTCTGAACTCCTACTGCAAGATTTTATTCCCTACAGACAACTCTTACAGTGCTCTGAACTATAAACAAGTACACATGCCTAATCTCAGAGGGAGTAGGCTCCCAGACAAAAAACATGTCTTCCATGTCTGTATTCACCATGAGCCTAAGACAATACCTTGAACAGGATGGGGCAAAACACAAGTTGAATTACTGAATTACTGAATTAACGTAAATGAAAACAGTTGAGGGTGGACGAGGAGGAGAGAAAAAAAAAGCTGAGAGGATACATCAAAGAGAAAGGAGAAGGGAAGGAGCAAAAGAAGAGAAAAAAGAAAACTTGTGAAGGAAATTCTTTTTGTTAGAGTAGGATTACTTTTTTTAAATTGAGAGTTGGAAAAAGCCATTGCTATGCACCTCATATCACAGCTATCAACACTAGTCTTTTTTGTGTGTGTTTTAACATCTTTATTGGGGTAGAATTGCTTTACAATGGTGTGTTAGTTTCTGCTGTATAACAAAGTGAATCAGCTATACATATACATATATCCCCATATCTCCTCCCTCTTGCGTCTCCCTCCCACCCTCCCTATCCCACCCCTCTAGGTGGTCACAAAGCACCTAGCTGATCTCCCTGTGCTATGCGGCTGCTTCCCACTTGCTATCTATTTTACGTTTGGTAGTGTATATATGTCCATGCCACTCTCTCACTTCGTCCCACCTTACCCTTCCCCCTCTCCATGGCCTCAAGTCCATTCTCTATGTCTGCATCTTTATTCCTGTCCTGCCTGTAGGTTTTTCAGAACCATTTTTTTTTTAGATTCCATATATATGTGTTAGCATATGGTATTTGTTTTTCTCTTTCTGACTTACTTCACTCTGTAGGACAGTCTCTAGGTCCATCCACCTCACTACAAATAACTCAGTTTTGTTTCTTTTTATGGCTGAGTAATATTCCATTGTATATATGTGCCACATCTTCTTTATCCATTCATCTGTCGATGGACACTTAGGTTGCTTCCATGTCCTGGCTATTGTAAATAGAGCTGCAGTGAACACTGTGGTACATGCTTTTTGAATTATGGTTTTCTCAGGGTATATGCCCAGTAGTGGGATTGCTGGGCCATATGGTAGTTCTATTTTTAGTTTTTTAAGGAACCTCCATACTGTTCTCCATAGTGGCTGTATCAGTTTACATTCCCACCAACAGTGCAAGAGTGTTCCCTTTCCTCCACACCCTCTCCAGCATTTATCAACACTGGTCTTTAAACTGTCATTATAAACACCTTAAAATATCTCCCAACCCTTGATATTCAAAGTGTGGCCTCGCACTGCAACTACAGTATTCTCTTTCTGACCAGCAGATTCCAAGCCCCCACTTCAAACCTACAAGTTTCTGGGTGATTTACGGCTGTTAAAGTTTGAGAAGCACCACCTACACCATTCAAGTCCTTTCTGTTGTACTGAACTTGTGTTTTATTTAAATGGACCAGTAGCTAACAATTGAAAAATCTCTGATTAGAGGAAACTGATCATTGTAATTGGATTTGATCTGTATGTATTTAACTTTAGGTTAAGTTATTAATTAGAGAGTAATTTGGCCCGGAAGGTATACCACAAAACTTTGTAACTAGTCATAACAACATGATTAAAAGAAATTGAGCATTAGGTCAGTGACACCCTCAAGAACTCAGTTTTGTTCCTTCATGCGTAGCACCGGGCTTGGAATGACAGGTGTGGCCAGTGTTTCCTGACTGAATAAAACAAATGAATTTTTACAATGAGATACCTAGGGCTGACAATCTTGGGGTCATCTGGCCAAACAACCTCATTTTAAAGATGAGCAAACTAGAAATCCTGAGAGATTCAAAAGCAAGCAAGCTAAACGAGCCAAAATATGCCGCATCTCACTGTTTCCCTTTTTGTTCCTTTCCTAGGAATGTGTTAGAAAAGTGATTCTAAGTATTCTAATAAAATGACTGTGGGCTCTTAAAGAAGTGATAGGGTAAAAAGGTGCCTAGGACTAGGAAGAAGAGACTGGCAAAGGTAAATGAGGTTGGACAAAACTATTTTTCTAAGCCTAATATACTTTTGGTCAGGCCAATGAATTAATCAATTTAATCTGCTGAAAAATAAATCTGAAGGAATTCTCAGAAAAAGAAACATGAGCTGCATGAAAATGTTACAAACCAAGGGAGACCGCACATAACTAACTTAAATCTCCACAGGCTTATTTCCTGTTCAAGTATGACCTCCTGGGATAAGTTTTACTGCAGTGTTCATTACCAGATGACTTTTGGTTTTAAGAGAAGCCAAGGGCAAGTTGGAAATATGATTCTTAACTAAACATAAAAAAACCAAAAACCAGAACAAAAATCCCCCTGCGGCTGTTTCTCATTTGTTTGTAATCAGAATGCGGGCTTCCAGAGGAAACACACCAATTTCTGTAAGCAAAAATATAACGACCCAGTCACGTCCTCAAAACAAACCAACATACAAACTTCACAGCCGGGTCCAGCTGTGCTGCTCAAGAGCCAGGAATTTATTCTAAGAGCAGATAGATCAAAACGGCGAACGCAAGACAAGCCAGATTTCAATCAAAAAGAAAAGGGTGTGCCCTACTTCTTTTTTCTCTTCTTCTTTGCAACTTTCACCCAGCAGAAACCTTTGAAGGAGTCTTGGTGAAAAAAACCTTTTCAGACGCTAGTCCCCAGAGCTACACCTCGGTGGGGTGGAAAGGGTAGGCACCGCGAGCTCGCGCGGTCGCGGCCCGCGCAGGCTCCAGCCGGGAGGGGAAGGGTCCGGTCCCGAACCCGGCAAGGCCGGGCCCCCGTGTGATTCATCAGCAACTCGGGATTCGCGCGCCTCCACCGCGGGCAACGCCCAGCGCGTCCCACGGCTCCTACCCCGGCCCGTTAGCCCCGAAGCAGACCCCAGCGTCCCCTCGCTCCCCGAGAGGGACTGGTAGGGAAGGAGATCACAGCCTGGCAGTTTTAGGCAACCTCTCCCGCCTCAGCCACCATGGCCGGTGCGACTCCCTGCCCGCGCCCGCAGACGTACTTCCTGGAAAGCACTGGCTTGGCTTACCTGACTGGAGCCCGCTAGGGCCACCGACGTCCTTCACAGACCCACAGGGACGGCCTGCCGCTCAGTTCCCAGTACCCGCCCGTCTGCCTGCTGCCGCCTCCCAGGGAGTTGTCTGATACACCGCCGGCAGCTCCCCCAACTCGACGGCCCTGGTTCCACTCCGCCGCCTAAGCGCGTGCGCACTCCCCGGTCGCGGGGCATCCTGGGAGTTGTAGTTCGAGTGAGGAGGGCGCGGCTCAGCGCAGACCCTGGTCTTTTCTGTGTGCAGGACTTTGGAAGTGGCTGCGGATACCAAGCCTTACACCAGCCTGAGAAAACGTACTTTACTAGTGGAAATATCTACCTTGCACCCTTTGGGAGCTATAAACAGCAGCTAGAGGCTCCTTAGTATAGATTTCCTCTTTACTTTGACTTTTAGTCAAGAGGGACGCAAGGCAGGACTTGTGTTGTACCCTTCGTTGCTAATGTGAGGACATAACATCGAGACCTTTAAACTTGTCGTGAAAAAATGATAGAAAAGGAAACAGGCCAACCACGAGAGGGACGTAAATCAGGCGGATGTCACCTCAAGCGCATAGTGGCCCTAGTGATTTCCTTAGGTTTGCAACCAGGGGTGATGTCGCCGCGATCAGTTTCCACCCCATCCCATCTTTGCATTCCAGCTTCAAGCTGCACGACAGGCAGTGGAACTGGGCTGATGTAAGTGGGAGAAAAAAGTAGAAGCGCTGCTTAAAGTGGGGAACTGGGGCAGGTGGGCATTCTGAAGGCGAAGAGGAAGACAGCGGGAATACTTCAGATGGCAGCTCTAGGGTGGCCTATGAAATGGCTGCCTTTTGTCCAGGGCTCTGAGGATAGGGGACAGCCACGGCCTTGCATTCATTCCTTTAATCACTCACTGGTAATTTTCCTGGCCTGATCTTCAGGAATAAACCATTCCCCGGGGTAATGCTCAGCTTTGGTACGCCTTCTCAAAAGAATACAGCCAGATAGAGGATTGAAGTGCCTGCTTGAGACACATTCCAGCTACACCCAGTGTGGGAGCCGACTAATTGTTAAGCCTCCCCTGGCATTTACTTCTTCCCCTCAGAGCAGGGAGCACCCCAGGTAAACACCCTGGAATTTCATGCAATTAACATCCACTAATTCTAGCAATGAAGATCACTGATGATTTGGAGTTCTTCAGGAAAAAGAAGAAAGAAAGAGAAAAAAGGAAAAAAAAAACCCTCCAAAATGCAAATACACTTGGGAGGCAATTAACATTAAATTTTGTGCCACTGCATCTTATTTTCTATAGCATCTTCGTGGGAATCAATTTCTCAAATATTCTTGGAGATAATAGCTGAGAGCAATTTCCTACAGAATTCAGGTTCAACTAATATTTATTGAATATTTAACCCACGCCAAGAACTGTGCCAGCACTCCCTTTATAATATCTCATCCAATCCTCTAAATAACCCTGCAAAGAATATAGTAGTATCTTCCATTTCTACAGATGAGAAAACGAAGACCCAGAAAAGTTAAGTAATCTGTGCAAGGTCACACAGGCAGTAACTGGAGATCTAGAAATGAAGTACAAGTAGCCTGACTTAAATTCTAGCATGCTTTCCGCTGTTGATCAGACTGTCTCCTAAATTTCATCAAAGTCTTTAAAGTAAGATAATATGTGACCATGTCCAAGGTACATAAAAAAAATTTCTCTAACACAGTCCAGGGAGATGGTGTTCTGACTGGATGAGCTGAATATCTGGATTCATTTGGTAGATCTGTATTTCATTATAAGTTAATATATAGGTGTTATGCTAACTGGCAAGTCTCTTGTGAGTTCCTGCTACACCTCTGGGGAAACTGACAAAATAGAGTTCCTGAAAAAGCAAAGCAGAGAACCATGGTTATCCAGATATGGTTTATTTTAAGAAGGACTTTCCTTTACAGCAATATGGCTTCTTCTGCTTTGCTCTTTAAGAAGCAGAGAGGGCTTTTAATTCAATGTCTGACTGATTTAAACTATGACACATTTCCTCCCTGACCTTCCAATATGGGGTATTAGGCATACATTAAATATATTTTCTTTTTTAGCTCTTTAAGTTTTTCCTAACAAATGCCTTCATCTTATTCTAATTCTTTTTTCTAAAATAAAGTGATGTGATGATGGATTCTTTCCTTTTCTTCAGACAAGTGTTATCATATTGTAATCAGAAGACTCACAAATATGAATCGCCTAAACCCGTATACATTAAATACCACATATGGTACCAGACGTATTAAGAATAACATCCTAGTATTGGATAAAATTGTAAAAAAATAGAACCTTCCTCACTGCTTTCTCTCTCTAACTACAATCTATTCTGTATACCAGTGCCAGAATGACCTTTTTAAAATAAATCAGATCATGTCACCCTCCTGCTCCAAACCACTTAGGGCTTCCCAACACATTTCCTTTGGAAAGGAAAGGAAATTCCTTTACAATTAAATCCACCCCCACCAGTCCTTACATGAAAATTTTTATTTCCTACCACACATACACTCTTTTGCTCTACTCCAGTCACAGGGGCCTCCCTGAGGTTTCTCAATCCTGCCAAGTATTTTCTCACTTCAAGTTCTTTCTACTACATAGGAGAATGCGTCCCTCCCAGATACTCGTGGCTCATACCCTCATTTTCATGAAGGTTCTGTTCAAATGTCACCTGTGAAAGGTCTTCTCTGATCCTCTTACCCTTTCTCTTGACTTGCTTTGTCTTCTTAGCACCTGTCACTCCCTAACATCTTGCTTTATTTACTCATGTAAGCTTAAGGAGTTTGCATCATTTACCCCTCTCTCCCTAGCATCTGCAGCAATGCCCGACATACAATAGGTATTCAATAAATATTTGTAAATAAATGAATAACTTTCCCTCCCCTCCTGCGCATGAGTGGGATACAGATCCACAAGGTTCATGGTAAATGCCAGCCAAGGTCCTGATGCAGCTATAAACAGCAGCTGTGAGAGGGTTTGGCTCCACAGGACAAGATCCAGTGAAACTCATCCTGAAGTGGAGACAGAGCTCTCTTAAAAGGACTACACTTTATGGGTTGCCATTATTAGCTTACGGTTAGAAAAAGCACAGTTCTAGAAGATGGAGAAAAAGGCAAAACCTGAAAATTATATTTACATAAATAAGTGAAAAGGTTAATCCACTAAATGCCTGTGGTGGATTGCAATATTGTTCCCAACTATTTGCTCTCCCGTAGAGGAAAAGACTACCTTACCCACTGTTATATGACTTGCAGTGCCTCTCTTCAGGCTTCTTTTCCTTCTTTCTTCACAAAAATACTGTCATTTTGTAATCGCAAAGCTTACAAACATAAATTTGCTTTGGCCAACAAAATGAATTGAAGCGACAATACGACAGCTTTGAGTGGAGGCTTTAAGAGTGCCATTTCCTACTCGTGTGCTTACTCTTTCCTTCCACCAAGAGAATGGCATGTCCCAAATAGAGTCTTGTCCTTCTGCCTGGGTTTTAGAGTGAGAAGTCACATGGAATCAGAGCCTCGGCTGAACACAGGTGCTGATGTGTAATGCGAACAAGAAGTAAACAGAGATTTAGGTTTGTTTGTTACTATAGACTGACCTAGCAAAGCTGACTACTGCAGTGCCTATTCCATGACAGGCGATCCTCTGAAATAAAAGTGGTCTGGCACCCCTCCCCCACGCATTTAATCCCACTTCAAGTAATGGAAAACAGTTTGTTTAAGTTCAACATAGGAAAGAGAACATATCTGAGACTGTTAGGTAAAATATTTGAATAAGGAACAGAGTACACATCCTGTTAGTTTTCAGGGTTTTGTCAGAGTGGAAGTGATTGACAAAATGACACTGTGACTTTACTTAATGTATTACAAGCCCTAAGTAGTGTTATCTTTAAACTTCCTGCCAGAGTAACTCATAAAGCGTGTCACACTGAATCATCATTTGCAAATTAATGCCAGCAGCAATTTTCTTGTTATCAAAAGTTCCTTTAGGAAATAGTTTCCTTGATATAGTGAAGTTTTTTTTTTTTTTTAACGTGTTTTATAGGAGAACTGAGAAAACTTAAGCTAAAGACATCAAGTTGTAACTAAAAGGTAAGGATTTCATTCCTGGGAGCTTGGAGTTGGTTAAAGCAGTGGGAGGGAGGAATCAGAGAAGACAAACACCATAGCTGGGGTGCACAATTTTATAGAAAGGATTCAGGCAAAGCCTTTAGCTTGAAATATCTTTCCCTAGCACCCCATCTCTGCTTGTTAGAAGCTTCCTCATGTTTCATTGCCCGTCTCAAATGCCTGTTTCTGACTCAAACTTCCCTAAGGCCATCAGCTGGAATTGATTTTGCCATTCCTTATATTTTCATACCCTACTGTGCCTCCGCTGAAGGTGCATTAAATGCATATTTCAGCTAAGTGCCAAAGGGCTGAGAATTTAAATTTTCAGCTGAAGCCAAGGCTGCTCACAGATATCACTATCAAAAAAATAAACTTCTGGATACACAAATAAACTTAAATTTTGATGCCAAAATTTAAATTATTGTTTTAATATTATTTAAAATGTTAGTGCTAAAATAGTAAAGTTTAACACAGTATAACATAGGAACAATAATTTCCCAGTTCTGTGAGCTGTTAGACTCTCCTACAGTCACTGGAGAGCCAGATTGCGGCAGAGGCGAGCGGATGAACAGAGCCATGTCCTAAATGCAACTAAATAAGAATTAAATTCTGGTTTTAAATTATACATGCTAGGTACACCAAAGATTTCTATAAATAATAATAGTATGGGCTTCCCTGGTGGCGCAGTGGTTGAGAGTCCGCCTGCCGATGCAGGGGACACGGGCTCGTGCCCCGGTCCGGGAAGATCCCACGTGCCGCGGAGCGGCTGGGCCCGTGGGCCATGGCCGCTGAGCCTGCGCATCTGGGGCCTGTGCTCCGCGGCGGGAGAGGCCACAGCAGTGAGAGGCTCGCTACCGCCAAAAAAAAGAAAAAAAAAAGAATAATAGTATGATGCGATCTCTACTTATCTTTCCTTGTATTATTATTTTAAAATTTTAAGCATATATTGACTAAAAAAGATATTGTTGTTCTTCCTAAGTTATCTTACTAATGTACTCTCTTTATATTTGTAGTAACTGTCAACCTATTTCCCTACTTATCTACTTGAAAGTTCTTAATACTTTTTAATAATTTTTGAATTAATTTATTTTTAATCAATGTTGAAGTCAAAAGAAACCTTTCACAGTCAGCAATTATTACAGCATTTTACTTATCCAATTAGCAATATACATTTATATTTGATAGAATTTCAAGAAATAAATAACAGATTTTTCACTCAATCTAGAATACCTGCCTATATCTGAAAATCAATATTCATAAAATAATAGCAAATTTAAATGACATACTTTGTTCTTATCAGTGACACTGTTGACTGATTATATATAAGAATTACCTTTAAAAATACCTAGCACCAACCATGCCAAAGTTTAAGGATGATGGGAATAATATTGAAGTAGGCATTCCAAAAGCTGAGGCCCAAAGCCCAGGACAAATAACAGCTTTTTGGACAAATATCAAGACTCTTTGTCTACTGTCACTGAAGCTAGAGTTGGCTTTTAGGCAGGCACATTCTACTTCTTACAGTTAAGCTTTTAGTCAACACCAAAGTCTTTATCCACACAGATGGCAATTAACTCACATTTTCCCCGTTCTATTTTTGTAGTTGACTTTTTGGATTAAAAGTAGAAAACTAGAGACTTCCCTGGTGGCACAGTGAATAAGAATCCGCCTGCCAATGCAGGGGACATGGGTTCGATCCCTGGTCCAGGAAGATCTCACATGCCGCAGAGCAACTAAACCCATACGCCACAACTACTGAGCCTGTGCTCTAGAGCCAGCGAGCCACAACTACTGAGCCCGTGTGCCACAACTACTGGAGCCCGTGTGCCACAACTACTGAAGCCCGCGCGCCTAGAGCCCGAGCTCTGCAACGAGAAGCCACCGCAATGAGAAGCCCGTGCACGGCAACGAAGAGTAGCCCCCGCTTGCCGTGTGCAGCAGCCAAGACCCAACGCAGCCAAAAATAAATAAATAAATTTATATATATATTAAAAAAGTAGAAAACTACTATTGTTTCTATTCAATTTCATCTGATTAGATACAGCCTTGGATTTTGGCCTGTTCAGATAGTTTTGAACCTCTCGAAGTATTCCTTATCTCTCCCAGTGCCCATTAGTTAAAGACTCAGTCTGTATTCTATGGGTATCACATCCAAATTACTGATGAACTGCTAACCGAAAGTCATCAAGGAAAGACCAATGTAGTGGCTAAGCCCTCCTGGTTGAAATTCTTCCATTCATCAGCCTTTACTTATGATCATGAATCAGAAAAAAAAAAAAAAAAAACTGTTTAAACCAGTCATTTAACTATTTAGTTGAAGTGTTATACAGCCCACATTTCTCAAGGGTGTTGAGACTTTCTCAAATGTCTTGATGAAATCCAAACACAGTACATTCTTTCGACCGTACTCTCATGATTTCCTATCATTTAATATAAGTGAATCTGTGCTACCTGTTAGAGATCACTGCTTCACTTCTAAGTGCTTACAAACCACTAAAGTGGAAATACTTTTTAAAAATTTTGCTCAGGATTGATAAGTTCAGTGGTCTACAATTTGGAGACCTCCCCCACCTCCACCCAGCCTCCACCACCACGCCTTTTGAGTCATGCATTGATTTTCCTACATCATCTCCCTTCTTAGGTTGGTTGGGCCAAAGCACAGCCCCGCCTCACTCAAGCTCATGTACATCTAGTTCCTACAGAGGCCCTGTGATATGTGGGATACTTGCAGGAAGCTGTGAGCATCTGATTGTGTTCCCTGACTGGTGGGCTGGGAAGTGAGCTGTTAGCTGAGGCAGGGAGGGTGTGGGGCACCACTTCTTACAGCCCCAGAGAAAGGCTGAATGATCAAACTGAGAGAGGGTGGTCCATAACAGAGTCAAGTCTAATAGACAACAGACCCAAAGTCAAGGAGTCACTGCTCAAGGCCAGACTGCCAAATCCAAAGGAGGGCACCCAGAAAGCAGGGCAAGTAAAAGCAAGTTGAAACATCAGGGAATTCATGAGGAGCTAAATGAGAGGGTGGGTCAGGAGTAACTTCTGAGTCAGCTGTATCTAATTTATATTTGATTCTTGGAGTGATGGGGGAGGGCCTGTCTGCCAGAAGGGAATGGACAGTGGAAACACAAAAATGAGTAAGATTCAGTCCTCCTTAAATTCCTGACATTGTCAGCATTAAACGGAGAACTTTGTTGCTGTTAATATCCATGGATATTAATTTAGGTTAGAATTTAGGATACTAATACCTAAGTGCCTTCTGTATGCCAGGCACTGCTCTAAGTATTTTTACACATGAATCCTCATAATAGTCCTACTGTGAAGTACGACTGTGATTCCTATTTCAGAGGTGAAGAGACTGAAGCTAGGTAATTTGCAGAATTTCACACAACTAACAGAAGTGAGATCTGAACTGGGCAAGTCTGACCCCAAAGTGCACACCTGTAACTCCCATTCATTACAGCCTCATAGACTGAGAGAATTCTTCAAAGAAAATAATTACTTTACCTCCTTGACCATGAAAAGGTGTGAGACAGCAAATACAGAAATTAGATACAGGCCTCCTATGCCTCTTCTTGGACCTCATCATCAGTCTAAGTGACAGAGAGTTCGGGCAGAGTTCAGCAGGGTGGCAGAAAGAGTAGGTTTTCTTGTTTTTCCAGGACAAGCCTTTACAATGTAACTTTATTTTTAGTGTTCCCTGTTTTGAATCCCAGCATAGCTTACAAAAAATTTAATTCCAAAGTTAATATAAAAAATTCAAGGTAAAACACTTAACCCATTTGGGGTTAAGTATATCTGTATTCTTGCTCCCATTTATTCTAACAAATGTTAACTGTTTAGCTGAATGTGTGTGTGTGTCTGTGTGTGTATTTTCATTTTAATAAGGAGGTCTTGTTTCTCCTCTGGCTACTTCTGGTTGTCTACTTCTTATCTTCCTCATAATAAGGGCACTCTATGGTCCTTTCTAGCAAATGTACTTTTCTAATATGAGAACATGGTGCCAACCATTTATTTTAAAGAGACAATGTGTCTTAAAATTATCTAGATTAAATCAGTCTTTACTTTCATTTTAAAAGAAAAGTTTATTATTCCTAATGTTCTGTACACTTTCACTTGGAAACTTCATTCCAGACACAAATGAATACATTACATCTTTGAAAGCAGAAAGATCTTGATTAATTAAAACAGTATACCTTTACCTTAGCATTAGGTCAGGCTGGCAAATTCCAAAAGGTCAAACACTGCACCTATCTGTGCCGACTGGGATCCTTATTAATTATCATGGTAAAAGTATTTCACGTTTCATACATTTTGCTTTTTTACACATTTATTTCCCACATAATGTTCAATTTCACATTTAAAAGGCAAATTAATCTTTAATTTCCTAATGAATATAATCAATGTCTACCTGTGAAAAGTTTCAAAATGAAAAATGAAACTATGTGGATTTATCAATAACTGCTTAGCCAGATAAATGTTGCCAATATAAGTTTAAACAGCTTACAAAGTATTATTTCCTTTGTTCTCTTCAAAACAATACAGGTACACATAAGGTCACACATTACAGGCATCTGAACTGGTAAGATATTACACATTGGTGGCATGCAAGTATTTTACATTTTTAAATGCAGTGAAAAATGCTGCTTATTTGTTTTCTTTAAATAGATGAAACAGAATTAAGATAAAGTTTTAATTAAAATATAAATATCATTCCATGAATATAGTAGGGTTTTTTAAAACCAAAGTGGCAGAGATGAGAATTTTAGTTCTGAATAATTTCTTTCTTAACTAAAGATTGTCACTGGCAAAATTTGGTACTAAAATAAAATTTCCTTAGAAAGTACATTTTCTACCCATCTCATTTCACCATATGGCCAATTCTTAACTATCTACATTTAGATTATCCATGGGAAAGTTTTAATCCTGGTCCAGCTTCTCCCAATCACACAGTGTACTTCTGATTCTGATTGGCTTCTCTCTGTTATCCAGTCAATATGTGCTCAGTCAGACACAGACACAGACACACAGACACACACACACACACACACACACACACACACACACTCTCTCTCTCTCTCTCTCTCTCTCTCTCTCTCTCTCTCTCTCTCTCTCTCTCCCTCTCTCCCTAAATAAAAACCTATGAAAAACATGCCATGTTTACTGCGCTCAGTTTCTTTCTTTGCATTTCCTCCTCTCTTTCTCCACCATGAGAAATAAAATATGAGGAGAAAATATCATACATTTTAAAATGTCAAAAAGGCTGCTCCTCCAGAACTATTCTGAAAACAGTAAAAACCGCTGCAAAGGAACAAATAACTCTGTGGATTGTTGAGACCTCTTCCTCTGAACAAAGCCTATGGAGGAGAGATGGAGCCACAAGGGAGGCATTGCACACCCGCACCCACGTTCAGAGGCAATGGAAACATTTAGAATCACAGGATTGTAACATCTGGGGGCTGGAAGGGACCTTAGAGAGCATCTAACTCACTTCATTTTACAAATGAAATGAAGACAAGATAGATGGAAAGACCTGCCCAAAGAAACACATAGCTGACATACAAATCAGTACTATTTTCCAAAAATATCACTTGGTGGAAAATTGAGCATAATTCTTGAGGGGTTGGAGGATAATTCAATTCAAGCAACATTTATTAAGCACCTATTATACACAAGGCACCTTACTAGATGTTACTGAAGATGCAAAGATTGATGAGACAGTCCCTGCTTCCCAGTGCTTATGAAAGTTCCTTGAGGCTATGTTTCAATATCTTTCTTAGCAGAAAATAATACTGACCAGGACTAAGGTTGCTGGTGATAACAAAGCAGCTGATGCCCAGGAGAGCTGATCTCACAAGTAACACTTTCTCCCCTTCACCATCAGGGCTCGAGCCTGTTACACAGCTGTTGGGGCCCTAAGGACAGTCTTCTTTCCTAGGCCTCCAATCACACCTCAAATCTTAGCCTACCCCACCCCCTGAGCAGTGACAAAGCTGACAGGAGGGCAGCAGTGCGCCAGACCCTCCTCTCAACTCTTAATCACTGTTTGCTTTCCCCTTAGTGTCTCTGCAAGGGTCCTGATCACATCCCAGGGTACTGTGAAAGTGGCCCAGGAAAATGCCCACCCACATACTTCACTGGTATATCTAACACCCACTGCGCCCATCAACCACTTCTCCCACCTCTACGTGGAAAGTAAAATAATTCCAGTCCCCTACATCATACCCATGTTTTAATTCCTCATATTCAAAAAGATGTGAGAGATGTAATTGTTGGTTAGAATAAAATGGATTCAAGAGGCAGTGGAAAACATTAGTGAATAGATAATAAAAATGATCTCCCACTTTTGTATAGCCCTTTCCAGTATAGTGTTTTCATCCCATTATCTGATTATATTCTCACCACAAGTCTGTGAGGTAGTTAGTGAAGTTTATTCCCATTATAGTATAGCTGAAGAACCTAAGGCTTGAGAGACTAAGTGGCTTGCCCCAGTCTCCCAGCTAAGAAAGTATGGAGCCAAGTGTCCAAGTTTCTTGACTCCAAATCCAGTGCTCTTCCCCCTATATAGTCTATAATTGTCAGGCAATTGAATGAATTGCCCATGATCATATACCTGCTAAGTGTTGGTGATGGGATTAAGAGTCAGCCTCCAAACCTGTTAGTATGGTGCCCTTCCACCATACCAACTAGCAGAGCCAATGTGCTCAGAATGACTACCATGGAAGATGTCAGAGAAAAGTCTAGTCTCCTTCACCCTCTCCCAAGTCAACGATGCATCACAAAACTGGGATAACCTCTGGTACGTGTACAACCTTCCTAGCATAGTGCCCAGAGGCAGGTTATAAATTCGAACCTTGCAACTCCTCCATCCATCTAATGAATGTTTGATTATAGCTGTTAGGGGAAGATGGGAAAGAGGTAAGCTGAGCAGAGCTTACTCCCACCCTTAAGCAAATCAAAACCTTTAATTTCCATCTTCCTTCCCCACAGCACTTAGCCCCTCCACTCTACTAAACTCCTGAACCACAAAACAAAATTCAATCTGACCTAGAGTTGGGAGCAAGAACAATGAATACATCCTTAAGGTTCTGGGTACTTTTCTCTCTCCAGCTTGTTACCAGGGGGCCTGATCATGTGATTTTCATCCAGAGGGCTCACCTGAGGCTCCCAAGCATTCTCACACTTTTCCTTTGCACGTGTCTCAATCCTTGAGCATCGAGGATGGCATGGTGAGTGGTGGGGATATTTTACATGAAGAGCATAAGGGGAAACTGCTACTGGAAGGCAGAGCTAAAATATTTCTTCTTAGTTCTCTATTCATTAAAATGAAAATAGCCGTCATTGCTTCATTAGTGGAACAGAGGAAGGAAGCTTCAGAATCATGACTTAAAACCCAACTCCAGAAACAGTTCCACCGAGTACAGGTAACATAGCACAGAACAAAGTATTCACAGCTTACTGCCCCCTGCCCGTTTTTGCTTATGCAATCAATACTTGAGCTAACGATGGTATCCGCTTTCCAATAAGGCACTCTACCCCAAAACCCAGAAACACTGATCAAATTATATTAATCCAGAGTTCTTTCACTTCCTGTCTCCTTCACAGGGCCTAGAAGAGGGCTAAGTACATCATGCCCACAAAAAAAGGAAAATATCCCCAAACTCTTTTGTAAATTTTAAAGGGCTATCTTACATTTAAAATACGTTGATGCTTAAACTGGTTTCACCTTTGACTGTCTGAAATATTCTCACGGTAGTTATTCAGAACACACTGGTTTCCCTAATGCTGGTGACCTGCCAGGGGCCACCTTTCTGTCTGGAAGAGAAGCAGCTGTTCTTTTGGTTTGATGTGCCAGGCTTCCCTTAGGGAAATTGTTCTGAGGAGTATAGGCATTGGGATGCTTTCTCAGTTTTTAAATGGAGATGGGCTTTTACTGTAAGATGAACTGCGTGCTCTAAGATGGGTGAGTTGCATGAGCCCCTCCAGGTTGGTGATTCTCTACCTAACCTAGGCCCGCAGCAACTCTGAGGAGGAAAGGGGAGAGGGACTGGGAGACAGCATCTCCCTTCAATCAGGAGTCCAGCTTTGGCCAAACACCTCCTTACAGTATTTGGCGATATTTATGTACAAAATATTTATATACAATATATCCTACAAAGATGGAAGGAAGTGGCTTAATCATGTGGATGAAGATGAAAGTGCTTTCACCCATACACTTCAGGCATATGGAGAGATTTGGTGCTGGAACAATGAAATGATTTCCAGGCTTCTGATATTCATTCCCTAAGCGTTATCTTCCATACATGCTGGGAAATTTGGTGGTTGGTGACATAAGCCACAAACTCTAGGGAGTGATTTCACATTTCACCTGGGCCTGAAGCAACTCTAAAAAGGACAAGGGAAGTGGGTCTGGGGAGAGAGTATCTCCCTTCAATCAGTGGTCCAGATGCAGTCAAATACCCAGTTAGATATCTGGATATTTGGCAACATGTACACACGCACACACACACGCGTGTGCGTATTTACATTATGCCCTACCAAGATGAAAGGAAGGGATTTAATCATGCTGATGAGGATAAAAGTTTCCTTATACACTTCTGGCAGATGGGGAGATGCAGTGCTGAACTAATTATATGATCTCTCTAGGCTTCCAATATGTATCTCCTAAAAGTCATCTTCCACATATGCTGTGATGGGTGTTGGTAATAGGAGCCTGCGAGTCCAGGTGAGTGATTTTACACTTAGGGTGGGCCTGTACAAGTCTAAAAGGGGAAAGAAGGTGGTCTGGGGAGAGATGATCTCCTTTCAATCAACTGTCCAGATGTTGCCAAATATCTCGATATAATATTTGGCAAAATGCATACATATAAAAATATTTTATATACATTATGCCCCACCATGATGGATGGTAAGGGATTAATCATGCTCAGGATCACGAAAGAGCTTCTACTTACACACACTTGGCAGACAGGGAAATGAAGTCCTAGGCTAATTAAATGATTTATAGGCTCCCCGAAATGTAAGTTTATCTTCTAATAGTTATATGAATACTCATGGAAATGTCACCTTTCGAGCTACTACAAAAACACAGGTAATGATAAGATAAACTGATTAATAATAAATATTTGATTTAACAGACTCTATATACATGTGACCCAACTATTTTATAAGCTAAAAACAGTGCTAAATTTTGACAATATCCCATTATCTTGCTTTAATACTATCGACAACTGCAGCACAGTCACTATCAAGTCCTCATTTTTTTTTCTTGCTTTCTGACACGGTTTGCCAAGAATTGCTTTAGCCCCCGGTCCACAGCACCTTGGGGCTGCAGGGAACACTCCGTAGGATCCAAGATTTCTTAGGGGTGAAGGCAAGAAAGAGAGTAAATGAGAAAAGAAAGGAAAAAGCCTTACTTAGAGGGGCATGTCAGCGACTCTGCACTTAAACGTATTTGCAACAAATCTAAAGGGATAGGAGAAAGACAACTAAGAGATGTGTCTTCCCTGGCAACATGGTAACCAAAACATGTATACAAAAAGAAGAAGGAGAGGGAGAGGAAGAAGAGGAGGAAGAAGGAGGAGAAGAACTGTATACATTTTACCCAGTGGTGTGCTGCTGAATGTTTATTAACCAGCAAACTGCGGGTAGGGGAGAGGGGGTGAAAGCCCTGATTCGTAATCTTTGCTAATTTCCGTGGTATAAATACTCCCACCAACAAGAAGTACTGAACTTCTGAGGTGGGAAGAACTACTGAGCTGGGCGGAGATGTTTAAGCGCACACCATGATACAGTATTTCTGCCATACAGACACAGTAAGTGCAAATACTCTCAGGAGTATGAAAAATAGTAAAGTGTATTTTTGAGTGTTACTTTTGTTTTTTAACATAATTTATTTAATTGCAAGTGCATGTCATTTACTTTTTAATAATGGTTGTGTTTCACAACCAGTTTACAAAATTCTTGATAATTTAATAATGAGTAAGCCTGTGAGTTGACTCTAACATACCACACCTAAATGAGTCAGAGAGAAAGAAAAAATCAGACTGAAAACTGTCCAGTAGTAGTTGCTACATAGATAGATAGATAGATAGGGAGTTGCAGTAGAAAGCTAGTTAAAGGATTTTTAGGCTTTCCAAAATTCAACATGCTCTGCTCATTATTTCCTCAAAAAGTATAAAATATTCTTATGTCTCAAAGGATTTTATTTTGTTTGCATCTATTTTCTTTTCCAAAGGATTTTAGAGATAGAGATGTGGGCACTTATAATACAGGTAAATGTTCAATTTTATAAGGGCTTTCCATCCTAAACAGTTTCCACGTGCTTTATAAACTAACTAGAATAATATATGAATTGTTTTTTCAGTTATTTGTTTTACTGCTATCAAGCAACTCAGGAACACTCAATTACTTAGTAAATTCTGGATTGGGCCCACCTTCTGCCTGAGTCAGCAACTTCTTTAGTTGTCACCAGGACAAAGGATGTCACCTTTACAAGGCTCAGAATTATAAGGAAAAGAAGAAAAAAAGTGAGAGTTGGAAGGAAAGGAGGTGGGGAAGGGAGGCAGAGGTGCCTAAGGCAATGTCAGAGGGTCACCAAGTCCAGCCTCAGGCACTGACAGTTGTGAGCTGGTGTCAAAGGCTGCAGTCACATGTTTCCTTAGCTTAATATCGCACTGCTGCACTGCTAGACGAAAAGATTCATGCATCTACCATGCAATCATCTCAAGTGTACTTTCATAGGCTTTGTCCTTGGGATGACAAACATCTGGATAAATGATAATTCACATTTTTTCCTGATGTTTGAAAATGTCTGGATGGATCATGCCACGTGGACAAAATCTGTATAATTAACTTGAATGTTCACATTTCATCCTGTGATCTTGTTGCCCTAAAGACAAAGCGATAAATGCTTCTAAAATTTGCCAAAATAATGCAACCATGTGTAACAGACAACCTTAAGGTGTGATTATTATTGTTTTATTCAGGAATGTACTATTTTAAAAGCTTCCCTCTTGCTAAAATTTAAAAATTTGCCATCATGGCTGGAAAACTTTAAAACATCTTTGTAAAAAGTTATCCATAGAGTGATGTTAAAGATCAAATTACGTGGAATAATCAGTAAAAGTAGGTATGCTAATTCATTTTGCTACTTGTGAGTCTGGTTTGAAGCTATTTTTATGGGTGAAAGAATATTTCATACCTATTTGCTAAAGCTATGCTTACGTATCTTAATGCTGTCTTCTTTTTATGACACCACTGATCTCCAACCAGTAGGGCATGTGCATTTAGTGATTTTTCTGGAACTAAGGGAGAATTTGTGTTAAGTTGATCACATTTTTTCACCCAGTGAAAGATTGGCAATACTAACTTCGTATGTGGTCAGCAGAACACTTCTGATGTATTTAGCCTAACTCAAAGCTATGCATGTAAACAGAGATAGGCCTCTATCTTAATCACAGTTACAAACACATTTATGTACTAAGTTCCTTTCCTTTAAAAAAAAAAAGTTCATGTAAGAAAGCAAGACCACCCAGTATGAAAGTCACTAAACCATTTTCAATTGTCACCCACTAAGATCTGCATAAGTCCGTTGGTGCAAGTTGCCAGAGGTGCCCATGAGCAAATAAAACAATCGTATATGTTTAAAAATCCAAGACAAATACGTAGTGCTAAAAAAGAATAACAATTAAATTATTAGTTGTGTGGTTAACGGAAATGAACAACCTTTGATAAAATGGTCCCAATGGAGAAGGAGAAGAGCTTTTGTTTTGAAATTGCCACCATGGTGAAATTGCCACTTCCTCTTCGTATGGAAGTTTATCTTCGGTCTCCTTCAACTCGCTTTTTACGAACTAGGTGAGAAAGAAAGGTTTAAAAAGACAAAATGAAGGCATATTCCTTAAACTTCAGACAAACAAAAATAATCACACAGAACAGCAATCTCACACACTCGAGAACACAGTTATCAAAAGTTTCAACATTTCATTACCCGTGGCAATAAATGGAAATGACAGACTAGTCCAGGGCCTTTTGTAATTTACTTTCAAATAAAGCTAAGTCTGATAGTTGGGGACTTGAATGTTAGAGCTCTCCCATTTCTATGGAGTAGAAGGTCCAGAACAAACCTACGAAACAGTGAACTTCTAAATATTTTCGTGTTTACTTATCCACAACACATCTTCTCAGCTTCTATGTAACTCAGTCACCAGCTGGCTATAACTAACTCCCCAGGATGACACATTCACAATTCTGATTTTGGATTGAAAACCAAGAGGAGCTGCAAACAGAAATTTAAAGTTTCTACATCTGTTTTAAATGGAGACTTCGAAGTATCAACCTCCAAGGAAGGTAGGATTCAGATGGCTAGCAAACTCAAGAGATTAAGCATCCTTTAATCTGGTACTTAGTATCAAAGAAGCTGCCCTGACTGCCTTCCCACTTTCTGCAACCCTCTTCTTCCCCCTTTCAC
Organism: Neophocaena asiaeorientalis asiaeorientalis; assembly: GCF_003031525.2. Lineage (NCBI taxonomy): Eukaryota > Metazoa > Chordata > Mammalia > Artiodactyla > Phocoenidae > Neophocaena > Neophocaena asiaeorientalis. Next base: position 284,571 of record NW_020174950.1, read on the forward strand.
CTCCCTACCTGCAGGCTCCTCTGGTGGATAAGAAGAGGGCTGCTCCAATCTTCCTGGATTTGGCAAAAAAAAAAAAGGTGCCCTGGCTGTGGCCCTGCCTCAACTTCCCACTTTAAATAGCCCAGCCTGCTCCTGCTCGGCTGCAGAAAATTCAACAAAAGCTGTTGTCCACAGCTGCCGCTCCTGGTCTCAGGACTGCCTCTCCATTTACTTCAGACCTCTTGTTTTGCCTTTTTTCTTTGCTCTCTGTGTTGTTCAGATGAGGACCCATGTGTTTTCCCAGGAATCTTCCAACTGCTGCTCTAATCATTCCCCAAAGCCCTATTTGCCGGGCTGCCCCCTGAGCCTCACTCTTTGCACCTTGGAGGCAAGCATTGCCATATGCCTGGCCAGCCTCTGGGTGCCATACACTGAACGTCTGCTGGGCCTCAGGGTCTTAGGCAGCAAACTGGACACTAACATGTACCTGCCCCCTTCCGGTTCTAACCCTTAACTTCCATCTTGTCCACCATCTGAACCCTCTCCATGGCCAGCACTATACTTGGTGGGACACCTTGTCCAATTTCCCTGTCCAAGGTCTGGCATTCTGTCCCTGAACCTCAGACTGGGGACTGAGCTCTGTTATTGGCAGACTGCTTGCCAGCTGGACTGTCTGCACCTGGATGGTCTTGCTGCACACTGCTTCCGGTGGCTGGGATGTCCCCAGAACAAGCCTTCCCAATCAGTCCCATTCTTCTTTGCTGTGGTTGACCAGGACATGCCCCACCTCATTCTAACAGAAGTCCTCAGCAAAGAGTGGGTAGCAGGAAAGATTAAACAGAGGCTAACTGAAAAAGCTACTTCTGAGCTTAAACTTTAAAAAACATAGCTCTGTTAGGTCATTTCACATGTAAATCACCAATAACCATACTTAAACCCAAGTACAAAAGCACAGTCCGGAGTCACACATAAGTGAATTAGGAATTTCCATGTCACTGTGTCCATCTTGTGGTGTAGATAACAGAGGGTGATTACATGTAAGAAGTAAGTAAAAGAGAAGTAAATGCACAAAGGAAATCAAGCAAAAATCAAAGCCTGTCTGGAAAAAAAAAGAACAAACAGTTCCTCTTGAAAGAATGCTACAATAAAACCTAAACACTGTGAAGATGATGAGGAGTCCTATGACCATGTAATAATGTGCTTCTGATGAAGGGCTGACACCAAAGGCCAGTGGAATGGTATCTGTGAGATGTTATATCTGAAGTGGAGAAATGAATGGTCATCCTGCTCTTCTAATTGCTAACAGCACATATTGTGGCTGCATTACCCAGGTCATTATTCTTTGTGATGGCAGCTGCCACTCTTGTTCGTGGTCCTTGCTTGGTAAACTGATATCCAAACTTGAGGATCCTTGAATTCTCCTCGAGCATCTGGGCAATTTCCATCTCTACGGCTGTTCCCAACTGCTGTCTCTGATTGCACGTGTGGACACATACAGAGAATGGCCAAGAAGGAAGAGGAAACAGTTACTCGCATGGGAAAGATGCATGGCTATTTGTTGGACAAAAAGGCAAAAGTCTCAAACTGAAAGGGACAAAATCACTTGAGGTGTTTTCTCTCATACAGTTATTTGAGACCTGTTCCTTGTGGAGAAGCAAAATCCAACAGACAGCTGAATCTGCTGGCGTGTTAAACTGAAAAGACTAAGCAAATTATTTATGAAGGAAAAGGCAATTCCAGATGTAAAATTAAAGCAAAACTAATACTTGGTGTTTCCAATTACCCCAGTATCTGCTGTTTGAACAAAGGGTATTATTTTTTAATAATGACACTGTCTTATAGCAATCAATCCAATTACAGAATTTTCTATTCTGGGGTCCATATCCAAAAATGCACAAAGGAAAATTACAGAATTTCTGGGGTCCATATCCAAAAATAACTGAAGATGGGCCATTCTCTCCCAACAGTCTCACTAGGAGATCCTCAAGAGGCTTTATTAAAGTGGTTTGAACTGTAGCTAGTTGAATTATCGAACACTGAAGGGGTTATTGGACTACAGGAAAATCCCCTAAGTTTTTTGAGTTGGTGGAAAGAGGTTCTTTGTCTGTTTGCTTTTTAAGTTGAGACATAGAATAATAATTTAAAAAGTAGAGTTAAAAAATGGGGCATGTACATTTAGGATTTTACAGTTAAATTTAAGGAACATAGTATATTGTTTCATACTATATTCATTAATTTTTTTAGAAAGTACAAAGAAAAGACAAACCAAAAAAGTATATAAAATAAAAAAGCTCCCTTTCCCCAGTATTCCCATTCCCCATACAGAAAGCCAGTTCGGCATGTAGTCTTTGAAACATTTTCTGTGCATTCATATGTCTACATAATCACATGTACATCTATGCCTTTTTTCACATAAATGGGTCACACTAGCATATTGTTCTGAAACATGTTTTTATTCTTCATTTAACATTAAGAACATCTTTTCATGTAGGTAAGTATGTTTCCCTCATCCTTGTAAACAATTGTGCAGCACGGTATTGTAGTAAGTGATCATAATTTATTTAGCTTTGCTCTACTGACTGCTACATTCCTTTCCATTCTTATTCCAAACTATGCTATGGTGAACTTCCCTTGCACACAAAGTACGTCCTGGGGCATTTCTGCCAGTGTGCCTGTAGGGCAAATTATAGCTGGGCCCAAGAGTAAGCATGTTTCAAATTTTGATAAATTACTGACTTACCCTCAAAGGCTGTGACAACTTTTACTCCTGCTGATAGTGTTGGAGAGCTAGTGTTCCCTACTTTAGCCAACATGGGATATTATGAATCTTTTTCACGTTTTTCAATCTAAGGGGTAAAAATTTATTTTACTTGTATTTATTTAATTGCTTTAATTTGCATTTCTCAAATTATGACTAAGAACAATTAATTTTCTTTTGCATTTGTATTTCTTTGTTTGGAAACTACCAACCTCTATCATTTGTATATTTTTCTACCAGCTTGTGGTTCCTGTTTTTAAAATTTATATGTTAGGAAATTAGCCCTTTGTCAAACATGCTAAAAAAACTTTGCTCAGTTTGTCTTTTGACTTTCTGATTAAGACCTTTTTTCATTTTCATACAGTCAAATTTATTAGTCTCTTAGATTTTATGTCATGTTGAGGAAGCCTCTCTACTTCTCATTTCTTCCATTTGTTTTATGATTTCTTATATTTTAGGATTTAAATCTTCATTTTACCTGGAATGAATTCTAGTAGAAGAATTAAGATACAGCCCCAACCTAATTTTGTTCCAAAATGCTAGTGAGTCACAACATTGTAAATCAACTATTCGCCAATAGAAATTAAAAAAAAAATGCTAGTGAGTAGACCCACCTTTACTTCATTCTTTCCCCGCTGAGTTGAAATACTACCTTGCTGCAAAATTCTCAGCTGTACTTGGGTGTGTTTCTGGACCCTATAGCTTTGCCAAGTCTATGTCTGTGCCTGAATCATGCTATTTTGATTAAATATATTAAATATATATATACACACACCTTTTAAATATATTAAAATGTGTAATACATTAAAAGATATATTTAAATATATATCTTTTAAATTTGGAAAATTTAAGTATTGGGCAGATGAAGAAGAAAAGTTAATGGAGGAATTTTTGTGTTCTAGGCAAGTTCTAAGGCTTAACTCTGTTCCTCTTCTTTCTTTTCATCCAGCAACCTGTCAAACGAGTCTCTCCCCAAGAAATGAACAAAATGTGACATTTCAAGTCAGAAAATAACAATTCTGCGTATCCAAAGTATAGAGATTACTGTTCTCAGCAGTGTAGGGCCATGGGAGCGAGAGGCAGCAAAAAGGTAGGAGATACTGACCTCAAAGTTTCATGAGCAACTTTAGTTCATGACACACTTTCAAACAACAGGGCTGTATTAGAGATTGAGACTTGAGCTAAGGTCGGGGCTGCCATAGTTATGGCTTACGCCCCCGGGGTGGGCCAAAGGTGCTATCCAAGGGCAGAAGGAGCTAAAGATGGATGTAGCTGACTGAGGGGGATGACATAACACCCCTCTATTTCCCCTCACAAATCTTAGGCATTTGGAGTCTTAGATTTGGGTAATATACAGCTTGAGCATGCTGTGATGATAAAAGGATATAAGAGCCAAAGAAAATTATATTGGGAGGAGGGCATATAAAAGAAGGGGAGAAAGTAATATAGCATAGAGCATCTTTCTTTCTTAGCCTGAGTCTTTCTTTTTTTTGATTTGAGATCTTTTGTGTTGTATAAACCCAGGGCAACAAATGGGCACCAAAATTTCTTATAATTTGGATGTTTCTCTTTTCAATTTTAAGTCACTAAATACAAAGAAAAAGAAACAAAACTTAAGCACATAGTCCTTCAGATCACCTTTTTTGTGACCTTTTTTCTCTACTCAAATTTATTTAGCAGTTACCCATTTCATTAATATGCATCACTGATTGCTCTTCTCAAAGGGGCACCTGATTAAATCGTCACTTGTTTACCTGGAGCTTAGTTGTGGCAGCTCACGCCTGTGCTGGATTCTCAGCAGGCCTTCATTTCGGTGCAGCTGCCTGCTGCAATGATGCTAAATTGGTCTCAGCTGCTGGCCCTTCCTGAGGAAACTGTCTTAGAGATTATTTTATTTCAAACCCTTCACTGTACAGATAAGGAAACTGAGGTGTACTTCTAACAGTCTATGAGTCAATGAAGAAAATTTAGATGGAAGAGAAGTTTTGAGTCTGAATTTCCTTTATTGGAATAAAGCAAATAATTTTTCCAGTTGCTTTAGAACTTAACACTCTTTCTTATCATAAGTAAAGAGAAGCCATTTCAGAGGCATATTGCGAGTTGAAAAATTACACAAATCCACCCCTAGATGACTGAGGATGGGAGAGGAGGTTTGATGCTTCAGATGGATTTAAGAGAGCAGATTTTATATTTCAGGGTCTTCTTCACATGCATTCTAAAAAGCTATTCTAAATTTTCAGGATTTCAGCTCATTTAATAGGTATAAGGTTGCTAGATTTAGTAAATAAAAATACAGGACACAAAATTAAATTTGAATTTCAATAAATAACAAATAACTTTTTAGTATAAGTATGTCACAAATGTTTCATGGGACATACTTGTACTAAAAATAATTCACTGTTTATCTGAAATTCAAATTTAACTGTATTTTATCTGGCAACCCTAACTAGGTAGTATCTTACAAGGAACTGGTAACAAATTACCTGGAACATTATTTCAGATATGGGGTTTCACAATGGCCTGAAGCAACACAGAAAGTTAAACATACTTTGGAATGAGGTATCCAATTCTGTCTTAGCACTCCTGGAAATATTTACGAAGAGTCCTCATAACTTCCTCCTGACACTAGCCTATTTGATATATATCCCTGAGCTATCACTTCTTTTCACTCACTTAATATTTCCCTCTAGCTTGTTTTCCTACTCTCCCACTCGCTAATTTACTAGCAGCTGGACACATTAGGATACACAGAAGCAAGCTTCCTAAGTGTGTACAGCCACGTGTGCACATTCCCAGGGATTCACTCCACACCTCTGCAAGGGAAAGCTGTTTTGATAATGCATCCCTTCTAGGGAGAGGGAGAGTGAGGGAGTACCTGTCTCCTGGTGGGGTTCCCCTGCTCCCCCGGCAACAAGGCTCAGGAGGAGTCTAGGGACAGAGGACCTGCACTGAAACAGCCCACTTGTTCTGGTTAGCAAAAAAAAAAAAAAAAAAGAAAAGAAAAAGGAGAAAGAAAAAACATTGTAGCCATAAAATAAATAAATAGGGCTCCCCTGGTAGCGCAGTGGTTGAGAGTCTGCCTGCCGATGCAGGGGACACGGGTTCGTGCCCCGGTCCGGGAAGATCCCACATGCCGCGGAGCGGCTAGGCCCGTGAGCCATAGCCGCTGAGCCTGCGCGTCCGGAGACTGTGCTCTGCAACGGGAGAGGCCACAACAGTGAGAGGCCCGCGTACCGCAAAATAAAAATAAATAAATAAATAAATACTGGGTAGTACATATATTTTAAAAAAGAGGACAACAAACAAGAAAAAATTTTGAAAATCTGTACTACATTGAAATGTTAAAAAGCAATGGGCATTTAGAATTATGAAATGATCATGGCTGAAGAACAAGTTGGTGATCTAGAATACGGAACTGAGGATGTTTTAAAAAATGTAGAGTAAAAGAGAAAGAGAAAATACAAGAGAACTGTTAGGAGGTGCGGAGGGAAAGATCCAGAAGCTCAACATTCATCTTATTGGAGTTTCAGAAGGACCATAAAAAAGACAACAGAAAGGAAGAAACTATAAAATAATAGGGAAAAATTTCCCAGAGTTGAAGAAAGCTTCAAGTTTTTATCTGAAAGAACCTGCTGGATGCTCAGCAGACTAAATGAAAGACTATGTGGGCACATACAGATGAAATTTCAGAACTCCAGGAGAAAAGAGAGAGTCCTAAAAGTTTTTCGCAAGAAGAATTTACTCACAAAGGAACAAGAATCAGGCTGCCATTAGTCACCAGATTTTAAGGCCCTTGAGAACAGAGATTCATATATTTATACAGCCAGATAATTGTAAATGCTGGTGATGTTTTAATGTTTTTGGAGTCAATCTATATACATAACAGAATATAATGACATAAAATGTATAAAGCCCAAATGCGTGAAATGATAGAATAACTACAATTCAGAGGTAGAAAGGAAGGAGGAATAGAAGGTAGAGTGAGTACAGAACTGCCCTCATCTTTGCTAATGGAGAATCAAAAATTGTCTAAGATAATTGATCAAAAATATAAGTGCAGGGCTTCCCTGGTGGCACAGTGGTTGAGAGTCCGCCTGCCGATGCAGGGGACACGGGTTCGTGCCCCGGTCCTGGAAGATCCCACATGCCATGGAGCGGCTGGGCCCGTGAGCCATGGCCGCTGGGCCTGCGCGTCCGGAGCCAGCGGCTGGGCCCGTGAGCCATGGCCGCTGGGCCTGCGCGTCCGGAGCCTGTGCTCCGCAATGGGAGAGGCCACAACAGTGAGAGGCCGGCGTACCAAAAAATAAATAAGTGCATGTATATTAGTGCTCTTCTACCCTGGTTGCATATTAGAATGACCTGGAAGCTTTAAAAAATATAGCAGTGCTTGGGCCCCACCCCAGATGAATTAAATCAGAATCTCAGGCTGTGGCCTGGACAGTTGCTTTTTTGGTTTGCTTTGTTTTTTGTTATTGAAGCGTAGTTGATTTACAACTGCATTTTTGAAAAGCTCTCCAGGTAACTAATGTTCAGCAAGGATTGAAAACCACTTCAATTAAAGTCATACAATGAGAAGAATGAAAAATAAACTGCTAACAGTGATTGCTCTGGGGAGTAGAACGAGGAACTTCTGAACTATTTTAACTGCTTTTATGGCAGAAAAGACAAGAAGAAGGAATCCAACTTGGGATAAGAACAGGGTTTCCAACCTCGGATCTATTGACACGAAGCTGGATAATTCTTTGTTGCGGGAGGTTGCCCCGTGTATCGTAGGAGGTTTAGCAGTCTCTGAGACCCACGAAATGCCAACAGTACCCCTCCCAGTCATGACAACCCAAAATATCTCCAGACACTGCCAAATGTTCCTAGAGGGCACAATCACCCTGAGTTGACAATCACTGGACTAGAAGAACAATCCTGTGTATTAGTCAAGCAGCTGCTTGAACTACCAGGAAGCTCAAGGATTTGGACTGATGCTATTGTACACCATGTAAATTAAAGTGCATTTATTCAGTGCTAGGTCTTTAGTTAGAATTAAGTGTATGCATTTTAATTAGAGCTCCAGAAGGGAATGCATCAAGCCTTTCCTTATGGATGCTGCAAGCTTTGGGATTTACTTCTATTACTAGAATAACAAAATGTCAGAGCAATTAGGCCTTTGTAAAAAAGTTGCAGGACCTCCTGGCAAGTAGCCACGATCCTGCCAATTTCTTTTAAACTTGAGAAAACACTTTTCACATACTGAACAAAACAGGGAAGAGAGATCCAGCCAAACATAACCCTGGGCTGTAGGCCCAGGTTCACCACAGTTCAGCAAATATCTGAGCATCTATTACATGTGCTGGGGATAATAACATTAGTAAAACGAAGACTAGATTTCTTAAAGGTTACGTAAATAATTAGAGTAGAAATACATTTTTAAAGAGAAGGTTTTGCTTTCAGTACTTTATAGAATTGCCCGGAAAAGCAGTTTCATGCACTGTCCAAACCTGTACTTCCAGTGGTAGCCACAGGACACAGGTGGCTATGAAGCCCTTAAATAGCACCTGTTCTGAATCAAGAGGTGCTTGAATTTTAAATGTTTTTAAATGTAAAACATGCATTGGATTTCAAAGATGTAGTATGGAAAAAATACTGTAAAAGACCTCATTACATCTTCACATTACATTTTGAAATGATGATATTTTGGATACGGTGGTTTGAATAAAATACATTATTAAGTTTAATTTCACCATTTTTTTTTAATGTGGTTACTGGAAAATTTAGTTACACATGTGGCTTACATTTGTGGTTCTCATTTTATTCCTATTGGACAGTGCTGTCCGAAACTTCTGATTTTTATGTGGCATACCTGTTAATAATATGTAATAGCATTTTTTTACGTATTTGGGCCTTTTCTCTACATCGGCATTCATTACTATGGCAAGTTTCATTAATACTCCCTGCTATAGGTGTGGTTATATGGAAGTGCTTGGAGCATGGCAAACTGAATTCGATTACAGGTCACTTAAGTTTGCTTCCTGGCTTGGCCACAGGCTGCGTAATCTTAGTTAAATTACTCAAACTCTGAGCCTCAGTTGCCACATCTGTAAAATGGGGATAATGTCATCTCACATATACATAGCTGGCCTATATTCACAATGATCCCACAAGTACTTTGTTGAATCTGTTCCTGAACCTTACATAGAAAAGTCTTCAAGCTCTTGCTTTAATGCTGATTTGTAATTCTCAACAGCAAGTTGTTCCGCCATAATAACAGTCTGAATATCTCTATTGCCTGTGGGGTAATCAACCAAATTACAACCTACAGAAAAGTTCTTTCCTGACTATAGCATAGCTGAAAGGGGAACCACCTGGGGTCAGCCAGGTGAGGGCTGGACCATGTGAAGCCATCCAGGCACAAGGCTGAAAGAGGCTTTTCTTTTCACACCCTCAAGGATAACAGTTTTTCCTTGAAGTTGTATGGTTTGCTTGTCACATGGCATACATACAATACATAGTCGTTGGATTAAAAACAGTAACAAAGAGATTATTATATTTGAAATTTATTTAGTCCATTTAGCAAATTATCTATTTGACTTAGAGTAGAAGTGAGACTGCTTACTAGTAGTGCTGACAATGAACTATACACTATTTCCATCCCTACCATTTTACTGTAAATAATATATTTAACAGAAATGACAAATCATTTCTTTATTTATCCCTTTAGTTACTTACTTACAAAATGTATTGTGAATATTTTCGCTTTATTGAAAACAAACCTACTAAAGGGCAGAGATTATACACAAAATCATACACAGATAAGAACCCTTAAATTGCTAACTTCACCTTACCAATAATCTAGTTCTGCTTTTTCTATTTTAATGATAGGTTTCAAATTCAAAACTGCTTTCAACCTACAAATTTAGATATGTAAGAATTACTGGTGAAAACATCAGTTCTGTAGCTTAGCCCCTCTTTTACATGAGTACTTAATTCAAATTTGCTGTAGTCATCATGGAAATATTGTCTAATGCTGAGAGGTTGGAGGGCAGGTTCATTCATTCATTTAACAAGTATTTTTCAAATATCTACTCTGTGCCAACACTGTGACGGGTAGTCATTACTTTCATGGTGTCCGTTTTTAATGCTATTTTTTTTAAACTTATTTTTGGCTGTGTTGGGTCTTCATTGCAGCACACGGGCTTTTCTCTAGTTGTGGCGATCAGGGGCTACTCTGTTGCGGTGCGCGGGCTTCTCATTGCGCTGGCTTCTCTTGCTGCGAAGCATCAGCTCTAGGCGCGCAGGCTTCAGGAGATGTGGCACGCAGGCTCAGTACTTGTGGCTCGCGGGCTCTAGAGCACAGGTTCAGTAGTTGTTGCACACAGGGTTAGTTGCTCCGTGGCATATGGGATCTTCCTGGACCAGGGATCGAACCCGTGTCCCCTGCGTTGGCAGGTGGATTCTTAACCACTGTGCCACCAGGGAAGTCCCTAATGCTCTTTTAGATCTTCCAAAAGACATGTTACTTTAAATCGCATCATCAAGTCAAGAAAACTTTCGTTTTTCTAGCTTAATTCAAGTGCTGAGAATCAGATGCTGTAGAACCACTGATGCAGCCTGATGCTCAGGCTTCTGACAACTGCCATAGTTTAGCAAATGTACGACAGTGAGGCACAGTATGTAAATATAGCATAGCTTGGTGGTTAGGCATCCTGGTTGTGGAACAAGAAAGACCTGGTGGTGAATCCTGGCTCTGCCACTTGCTGGTTGTGTTACTTTGGAAAAGTTACTTAACCTTTCTGAGCCTCAAATTGCTCATCTGTTAGAGTGGGAACTAATAATAGTACACACCTCACTGTATTATAGTGAGGATTCGGTGAGATGACGTGAGTAAAGCACAGAGATCAGCAGTGGCATTTACTAATTGTTCAAGAAATGTGAGCTATTAATAGGAGGGTTAACGCTGATAATGGAAACGGCAGTAGTATTTACTTGGGTTCAGGGGCTTCCTTATTTACCTGAATTAACTGAAGTGCATAGAAGGAATAGGGCTTTTGGTTGTTTTTTATTTTTTTCATATTCTGGTTAACAGTATCAAACAAAAAATGTTTCAAGATTTGGTTGTTTAAAATATTTTTGAGACACATTAATCCATTTCATTTTTTTAAACATCTTTATTGGAGTATAATTGCTTTACAATGGTGTGTTAGTTTCTGCTTTACAACAAAATCAATCAGTTATATATATACATATGTTCCCATATCTCTTCCCTCTTGCATCTCCCTCCCTCCCACGCTCCCTATCCCACCCCTCCAGGCGGTCACAAAGCACCGAGCTGACCTCCCTGTGCTATGTGGCTGCTTCCCACTAGCCATCTACCTTACGTTTGGTAGTGTATATATGTCCATGCCTCTCTCTCGCTTTGTCACAGCTCACCCTTCCCCCTCCCCATATCCTCAAGTCCATTCTCCAGTAGGTCTGTGCCTTTATTCCTGTCTTACCCCTAGGTTCTTCATGACATTTTTTCTTAAATTCCATATATATGTGTTAGCATACGGTATTTGTCTTTCTCTTTCTTACTTCACTCTGTATGACAGACACTAGGTCTGTCCACCTCATTACAAATAGCTCAATTTCGTTTCTTTTTATGGCTGAGTAATATTCCATTGTATATATGTGCCACATCTTCTTTATCCATTCATCTGTCAGTGGACACTTAGGTTGCTTCCATGTCCTGGCTACTGTAAATAGAGCTGCACTGAACATTTTGGTACATGACTCTTTTTGAATTATGGTTTTCTCAGGGTATGTGCCCAGTAGTGGGATTGCTGGGTCATATGATAGTTCTATTTGTAGTTTTTTAAGGAACCTCCATACTGTTCTCCACAGTGGCTGTATCAATTTACATTCCCACCAACAGTGCAAGAGGGTTCCCTTTTCTCCACACCCTCTCCAGCATTTATTGTGTCTAGATTTTTTGATGATGGCCATTCTGACTGGTGTGAGATGATATCTCATTGTAGTTTTGATTTGCATTTCTCTAATGATTAATGATGTTGAGCTTTCTTTCATGTGTTTGTTGGCAATCTGTATATCTTCTTTGGAGAAATGTCTATTTAGGTCTTCTGCCCATTTTTGGATTGGGTTGTTTTTTTGTTATTGAGCTGCATGAGCTGCTTGTAAATTTTGGAAATTAATCCTTTGTCAGTTGCTTCATTTGCAAATATTTTCTCCCATTCTGAGGGTTGTCTTTTGGTCTTGTTTATGGTTTCCTTTGCTGTGCAAAAGCTTTGAAGTTTCATTAGGTCCCATTTGTTTATTTTTGTTTTTATTTCCATTTCTCTAGGAGGTGGGTCAAAAAGGATCTTGCTGTGATTTATGTCATAGAGTGTCCTGCCTATGTTTTCCTCTTAGAGTTTGATAGTTTCTGGCCTTACATTTAGGTCTTTAATCCATTTTGAGCTTATTTTTGTGTATAGTGTTAGGGAGTGATCTAATCTCATACTTCTACGTGTACCCGTCCAGTTTTGCCAGCACCACTTATTGAAGAGGCTGTCCTTTCTCCACTGTACATTCCTGCCTCCTTTATCATAGATAAGGTGACCATATGTGCGTGGGTTTATCTCTGGGCTTTCTATCCTGTTCCATTGATCTATCTTTCTGTTTTTGTGTAATCCATTTCAAAGATTAAAATGAAATATATGTTAACATTTTTTATATGGGCCGAGTTCCTGTAGGCTTTGGCGGGGGGGTCTCATAATATCCATTTACTGGGACAGAATGTTACTGTAGATACAAACGTTTCAGAAAATTTGTACTAAGCACAGAACAAAATCTAAATATTTATTTAGCTAAATACCAAATCTAATCTTGTCTCTTTCTCCAAAAAGTGTAGTGCTAACAAAATTCTAGTGAATTCAAAGTGCCTGACAGTTGGGTTCTTGTTTTACTGTCTCATTATAACTAATTTTGTTTATTAACTATACAGAAAATAAATTTACCTGATCTGAACATTGTTAATTGATAAAACAAATTAAAAATAGCTTCTAATGAATTAAATAATTTCATGTTATAGTTGTAAGAATTTTACTCACAATCGCCACAGGGTCATTGCTGCGGGTTGCGGCCAGGCTGAACTTTTTCACGTGAGTATTGGTCTCCAGAGCCTTTGCAAATTCCTTCAGGGTTGGAATTGGAATGTTCTAAGATGAGGAAGACACAGATCCTTGATGAATCATTCTGCAGCACCTTCACCCCAAGCTAAGGACCAACAGCTTTTAAATACCTTGTATGTTTAGATGTTACTGTTTCTAAAAGACTTTCATCACCCATTCTCTAGCAACCAACCTATCCCAAGCCAAATAGCACCACTTAGTGTCCAATAAGGGAATCTAACACAATGTGACATTCTGGTAACACTTCTGTTTACCCTACTGTCCAAATTATGCATACAGCACACTTTCCTCTTTCCTTCTTTCATTGTCTATATTTTAGCCAGACTGAGCTGCTTGCCATTCTTTTACTATCCCATGGTCTTTCTTTTGTCCATACCTTTAGATATGCTTTTCCTTTTGCCTACGAATTTCTTTATCCTTTGCTCTAATTCCTACTCAGCCTTCAAGACCCAGCAGAAATATCACCTCCTTGGTTTATTGGCTCTCCTAGGCAGGATCAAAATTTTCCTTACCCACAATTCCACATGTGGGGGCTGACCACATCATGTAATTATTCGCTTAGTGTTTTTCTCGTAATTTAAGTTCTTCAGAATGAATACCACATGACTCTTACTTCCTCTTCCACAGCACTTAGCCTAGTACTGGGCACTGGGGAGGCAGACAATACAGGGCACAGCTAGAGGCTAATGTGAGTTTACAGAGCACTACAGGCCAGCTCTGTGACTGTGGGCAACTGAACCTCTTTAAGTCCCACTAAGGATTCAATGAGATAATGAATTTCAAGTATTTAGCAAAAGATATGGCACATAGCGAGTACTTAATAAAAATCAGTTAATATTATTAAATGCTAGAAACTGGCCCAAAAAGAATGAACAAAAAAGATGTCAGGCAGTGCTCTCTCTCTCTCTCTCTCTCTCCCCACCCCCTCTCTCACACACACACATACACACATCTTACCCTCCTCCCTTTGAGAGTGACATGACTTATGGTCTTAGCAGAAGTGACAATGTGTGACTTCAGAGAATAGGTCATAAAAGGCACTGTGGCTTCCAGCTTAGTTTCTCTTTTTTTCTCTTGGATCACTTGCTCTGGGGGAAGCCAGTTGTCCTGATGTGAGGACACTCAGGCAGCCCTACTGAGAGATCCACGTTCTGAGAAACTAAGGCCTCCTGCCAACAGACACATGACTGCGCCATCTTGGAAATGGATTTCTGTGCCCTCGTCAAGTCTTCACACAAGTGCAGCTCTGGCTGACAGCTTTACTATAGCCTCATTTGAGACCCTGAGCCACAGCAACCCAGCCCAGTCACTCCCAGATTCCTGACACTCAGAAATTATGTGAAATAATAACTGTTTGTTGTTTTGGAGTAATTTGTTACTCAGCAATAGATAGCTAATACACTGTGTATAACACAAGTACTGTGATTCTTTTCAAAGAATTCTAGGAATCACTCTTTTTAAAAAACCCACTTCTTTCAAATAGGATATTGTGCCTCAAAATCCAGTGAGTACAAAGGATTTTAAACAGGTGTAAAACAGGCAATCAGTCATCTCCAGTAAGTTTTCCGACCTCAACAGACAACATTCGTAATGAAATACCTTAATGTTGTTGAGGTTGACTTCTTGCAGGCTGGGGTCATTGGCTTTCATCTGCTGCAGACTTACTTCCACATTTGTGGGATTGGGTGGTTCCTCAAATACTGGCTTGACCTTTTCACCTTTGACCACATCTAAGACACAAGTTTTAATTTTAAAAATAAAATGTAAGGGCTCTCCCATAAAAATCAGAGATGACGTCCCCCCAAATGACCTTCCTTTCATATGCTCTGATTCCAATAATACTCCGATATCAATGACAGTAAGCTTACTCTCAACTAAGCAAGCACAGGAATGGTATGATTCTGAGTTACAGCCTCAAGGGTGGGTGTTTTTCACCTGCAATGAGAAGTCTCAGTGGCTGACGCTCCATGGGGCCAAAAGTGCAGGAGGCCCTACAGCAAACTCCAACACCCAAAAGAATACCCGTGGGTAGTTACTGCTGCTCCACATGGACCTCTTTCAGAATATAATAACCAAACCAAAGAATCTAAGATGCAAAACTATGAGTCTCTTTTTTTTTTTTTTTTTTTTTTGCGGTACGTGGGCCTCTCACTGCTGTGGCCTCTCCCGTTGCGGAGCACAGGCTCCGGACACACAGGCTCAGTGGCCATGGCTCACGGGCCCAGCCGCTCCGTGGCATGTGGGATCTTCCCGGACTGGGGCACCATCCCGTGTCCCCTGCATCAGCAGGCGGACTCTCAACCACTGCGCCACCAGGGAAGCCCAAAAATGAGTCTCTTTATTTCCCAAACCTTAATCCTCCCCTGGCCCACCATCCTCTGAGTTCCATTTTGGAGCTTTAATTTTGAGGATGGTATGGGAAGAGAAAGGAATAGAAAAGAAGAATGGAAGAATTCTCAAAAGCAGTTAACAGAAAATGTATGTAATATGTGTAACATACAAAGGGTTCATATCCCAAGATACATAGAGCTCCTACAAGTCCATAATACAACCCAATCGAAAATGAACAACTAATGATCAGAGGAATCTCTATCAGTCAACCAAAAAAGATAATAAGTAATTAAACTCTGAAATTTAAAAATGAGATACCATTTGATTAGCCAAGAAATGTAAAAAGAGAATATTCAGAGTTGGCAACAATGTGGAGGAAAAAGCATCCTCATACATTGTTGGTGGGAATGTAAACTGGTACAAATTTTCTGGAAAAGTAATTTGGCATTATCTATTTTTTTTTAATTTATTTTTATTTTTGGTTGCATTGCGTCTTCGTTGCGGTGTTTGGGCTTCTCATTGCAGTGGCTTCTCTTATTGAGAAGCACGGCACGCGGGCTTCAAGTAGTTGTGGCGCACAGGCTTAGTTGCTCCGCGGCATGTGGGATCTGCCTGGGCCAGGGCTCGAACCCGTGTCCCCTGCATAGGCAGGAGGATTCTTAACCACTGCACCACCAGGGAAGCCCGGCATTATCTATTAAAATATAAAATGTGGATACTTTATGACCCAGCAATTCTATATCTAAAAGTCTAATCTACAGAAAAAGTAGCATGAATACATGAAGATATATATTTATGGATGTTCACTGATACGTTACTTATGACAGCAAAACATGATAAACAAAATGTCCATCAAGGGCTTCCCTGGTGGCGCCGTGGTTGAGAATCTGCCTGCCAATGCAGGGGACACAGGTTGAGAATCTGCCTGCCCCAATGCAGGGGACACAGGTTCGAGCCCTGGTCTGGGAAGATCCCACATGCCGCGGAGCAACTAGGCCTGTGAGCCACAACCACTGAGCCTGCACACCTAGAGCCCGTGCTCCGCAGCAAGAGAAGCCACCTCAATGAGAAGCCCGTGTACCGCAACGAAGAGTAGCCCCTGCTCACCACAACTAGAGAAAGCCCGCGCACAGCAATGAAGACCCAATGCAGCCAAAA
>NW_020174950.1:300986-359249 GCF_003031525.2 Neophocaena asiaeorientalis asiaeorientalis
GGCTCACGGGCCCAGCCGCTCCGTGGCATGTGGGATCTTCCCGGACTGGGGCACCATCCCGTGTCCCCTGCATCAGCAGGCGGACTCTCAACCACTGCGCCACCAGGGAAGCCCAAAAATGAGTCTCTTTATTTCCCAAACCTTAATCCTCCCCTGGCCCACCATCCTCTGAGTTCCATTTTGGAGCTTTAATTTTGAGGATGGTATGGGAAGAGAAAGGAATAGAAAAGAAGAATGGAAGAATTCTCAAAAGCAGTTAACAGAAAATGTATGTAATATGTGTAACATACAAAGGGTTCATATCCCAAGATACATAGAGCTCCTACAAGTCCATAATACAACCCAATCGAAAATGAACAACTAATGATCAGAGGAATCTCTATCAGTCAACCAAAAAAGATAATAAGTAATTAAACTCTGAAATTTAAAAATGAGATACCATTTGATTAGCCAAGAAATGTAAAAAGAGAATATTCAGAGTTGGCAACAATGTGGAGGAAAAAGCATCCTCATACATTGTTGGTGGGAATGTAAACTGGTACAAATTTTCTGGAAAAGTAATTTGGCATTATCTATTTTTTTTTAATTTTATTTTTATTTTTGGTTGCATTGCGTCTTCGTTGCGGTGTTTGGGCTTCTCATTGCAGTGGCTTCTCTTATTGAGAAGCACGGCACGCGGGCTTCAGTAGCTGTGGCGCACAGGCTTAGTTGCTCCGCGGCATGTGGGATCTGCCTGGGCCAGGGCTCAAACCCGTGTCCCCTGCATAGGCAGGAGGATTCTTAACCACTGCACCACCAGGGAAGCCCGGCATTATCTATTAAAATATAAAATGTGGATACTTTATGACCCAGCAATTCTATATCTAAAAGTCTAATCTACAGAAAAAGTAGCATGAATACATGAAGATATATATTTATGGATGTTCACTGATACGTTACTTATGACAGCAAAACATGATAAACAAAATGTCCATCAAGGGCTTCCCTGGTGGCGCCGTGGTTGAGAATCTGCCTGCCAATGCAGGGGACACAGGTTGAGAATCTGCCTGCCCCAATGCAGGGGACACAGGTTCGAGCCCTGGTCTGGGAAGATCCCACATGCCGCGGAGCAACTAGGCCTGTGAGCCACAACCACTGAGCCTGCACGTCTGGAGCCTGTGCTCCACAACAAGAGAGGCCGCGATAGTGAGAGGTCCACGCACCGCGATGAAGAGTGGCTCCTGCTCGCAGCAACTGGAGAAAGCCCTCGCACAGAAACGAAGACCCAACACAGCCAAAAATACATTAAAAAATTAAATAAAATAAATTTTAAAAAAAGTCCATCAATGCAAAAATGGTAAACAAGTTATAGCATAATCACATAATACGAGGCTATCTATTCATTAGAAGAATGAGGTAAACCTACAGGTATTGATAAGAGAAGAGAATCACAATTTGAAAAAAATGTTAATGAAAAATGAAATACTTAGGTATAAATCTAACTATATATATGTATATATATACATATATATGTGTGTATGTATATATATGTGTATATATATATATATATATATATATATATATAATCTGCATGAAGAAAACTACAAACCTGTACTGAAAGAAATCAAAGAAGAACTAAATGGAGAGATATTTCATGGATAGATTCAATATTGTCAAGATGTCAGTTCTTCCCAAATTGACCTATAGATCAATGCAATCCCAATCAAAATTCCAGAAAGTTATTTTGTAGATATCAAAAAACTGATTCTAAAGTTTATATAGAGAGGCAAAATACTCAGAATAGCCAACACAATACTGAAAGAGAAGAACAAAATTAGAGAACTGATACTATCCAAATTCAAGACTTAAAGCTATAGAAAGCAAGACAGTGTGGTATTGGTGAAAATATACAAACAGATCAACGGAACAGAATAGAGAATCCATAAAGAGACCCACATAAATATAGTCAACTGATCTTTGACAAATGAGCAAAGATAATACAGTGGAGAAAAGAACAGTCTTTCAGCAAATGGTGCTGGAACAACTGGACATCCACATGAAAAAAAAAAGTGAATCTAGGCACAGACCTTACACCCTTCACAAAAATTAACTCAAAATGGATCACAGACCTAAATATAAAATGCAAAACTATGAGACAGATAACATAGGATAAAATCTAGATGACCTTGGGTTTGGAGGTGAATTTTTAGACACAGTCCCAAAGGCATAATCCATGAAAGGAAGAACTGATAACCTGGATTGCATTAAAATAAAAAATTTCCACCCTGCGAAAAATACTCTCAAGAGAATGAGGAGATGAACCACAGACTGGGAGAAAATGTTTGCAAAAGACATATCTGATAGGGCTTCCCTTGTGGCGCAGTGGTTTAGAGTCTGCCTGCGGATGCAGGGGACACGGGTTCGTGCCCTGGTCTGGGAAGATCCCACATGCCGCGGAGTGGCTGGGTCCATGAGCCACGGCCGCTGAGCGTGCGCGTCCAGAGCCTGTGCCCCACAACGGGAGAGGCCACAACAGTGAGAGGCCCGCGTACCGCAAAAAAAAAAAAAAAAGACATATCTGATAGACTCACAAATGTAGCGAACAGATTAGTGGTTACCAGTAGGGGGAGGGAAGAGCGGAGGGGCAATATAGGGGTAGAGGGGAAAAAATGGGTTATTATGGGATTATTTGAAATCGTGTGTATGAAACTTTTGAAATTTGTAAAGCACTATAGAATTTTTAAAAATCTTTCATTCATTAAAAAAAAATCAGAAAAAAAGACACATCTGATAAAGGATTTATCCAATATATACAAAGAACTCTTGAAACTCAACAGTAAGAAAACAACCTGATTTTTAAAATGGGCCAAAGAACTTAACAGATATCTCACCAAAGAAGACATACAAATGACAAATATGCATATGAAAAGATGTTCCACATCATATTTGTCAGGGAAATGCAAATTAAAATAATGAGATACCACTACACATCTATTAGAATGCCCAAAGTCTGGAACCCTGGCAAAACCAAACGCTGGTGAGGGTGTGGAGCAACAGGAACTCTCATTCTTTGCTAGTGGGAATCCAAAATGGTACAGCCATTTTGGAAGACAGTTTTGTGGTTTCTCACAAAACCAAACGCCTTGCCGTAAGATCCAGCAATCGGGCTCCTTGATATTTACCCAAAGGAGCTGAAAATTTATGTCTAAAACCTGAACACAGATATTTATAGCAGCTTTATTCATAATTTCCAAAATTTGGAAGCAACCAAGATGTCCTTCAGTAGGTGAACTGATAAATAAACTGTGGTATATCCAGATAACAGAATACTATTCAGCATTAAAAAGAAATGATCTATCTCTACCATATGACTCAGCAATTCCACTACTCGGTATATGTCTGAAAAAAACAAAAACACTAACTTAAAAAGATACATGCACCCCAATATTCATAGCAGCATTATTTACAATTGCCAAGATATGGAAGCAACCTAAGTGTACATCAACAGATGAATGGACAATATATATGGAATACTACTCAGTCATAATAAAGAATGAAATTTTACCATTTACAACAACATGGATGAACTTGGAGGGTATTATGTTAAGTGAAATAAGTCAGACAGAGAAAGACAAATCCTGTATGATGTCACTTATATGTGGAATCTAAAAAATAAAACAAATTAGTGAGTATAACAAAAAGGACAGACTCACAGATACATAGAACAAGCTAGTGGTTACCAGTGGGGAGAGGGAAGAGGGGAGGGGCAAGATGGGGGAGGGGATTAAGAAGTACAAATAAATAAACTACAGGGATATATTATACAACACACGGAATATAGCCAATATTTTATAATAACTATAAATGGAGTATAACCTTTAAAAGTTGTGAATCACTATATTGTATGCCTGTAACATGTAATATTGTACATCAACTATATCTCAATTAAAAAAATAAATGATCCATGAAGCCATGAAAAGACATAGAGCAACCTTAAATGCATATTATTAAGTAAAAGAAGCCAGTCTGAATAGGCTACATACTGTATGATTCCAACTATATGACATTCTGGAAAAGGCAAAATGATGGAGACAAAAGATCAGGGGTTGCCAGAGGTTAGCAGGGAAGGAGAAGTAAATAGGCAGAGCACAGAGGAACTTTAGGGCAGTGAAACTACTCTGCCTGATACTGTAATGGTGGAAACATGTCATTGTTAATTTGTCCAAACCCAGAGACTGTACAACTCCAAGAGTGAGCCCTAATGTAAACTATGGACTCGGTGATAACGATGTGTCAACGTAAGTTCATCAATTGTAAAAACCGTACCACTCTGTGTAGCATGTGGATAAATGGGGGAGGCTGTGCATGTGGAGGGTCAGGGGGTATATGGGAAATCTCTGTGCCTTTCTCTCAATTTTGCTATGAACACAAAACTGCTCTAAAAAAATTAAGCCTTTTAAAAAGTTAATGATATGTGTGTGTATGTGTATGTATAAAAACCCGGAAGGTTATGCACCAGACTTTTAATAACAAACATGTTGTCAGAATGTTACCCTTTGATACTGAAATTAAAAGGATGAACACTTTGCGTCTGTATGCATAAGCAAACAGAAGGTAAATAAAAGGAATATTGCTCATTGTCTGGGTAAATTACCCTGGATAAACAGCAACTGATAAATATACTGAGACTAGAAAGCATTGCCCAAATCACCGTCACAGAGAATAAAATATAATTAATCTAAGAAAAGCTGTGATCTTCTGTGAGTTTTCATAGTACCTGGATCACACTGTACTGAAATTACCTCATTACTGATCCATCCCTCCCACGGATAGATAAGTTCCTTTGGGCCGGGACCACCTTTTTTACCTTTGTACCTAAGCCTAGAACATTCCTGAAACAGCAGGTATTTAGTAAATGACTGATGAATGAGTGAGAGAGTCTAATGAATTGTACGTTTCTCCAGAAAATGGTGACATAGAAGATAGCGGTCTGGTACATTCTGTGCCAGCAAGTCCATGCCAGTGTGTCTTTCATGCTCTCCGGGGGAAGCAGGTATTCAAATTCTAATGACAAACATCCGTTACTGAGATAAAAAGGCACTCGAATAGAGTAGGAAACTTATCTGATACCAGAGTTGATTAAAACATCGTTAAGAACATAAAACTCTGCATTCTGTGCTAAGCAACCTTTTTGTTTGTTTGTTTTTGTTTTTTGTGGTACGAGGGCCTCTCACTGCTGTGGCCTCTCCCGCTGCGGAGGACAGGCTCCGGACGCGCAGGCTCAGCGGCCACGGCTCACGGGCCCAGCCGCTCCGCGGCATGTGGGATCTTCCCGGACCGGGGCACGAACCCGTGTCCCCTGCATCAGCAGGCGGACTCTCAACCACTGAGCCACCAGGGAAGCCCTAAGCAACCATTTTTATCAGTAATTTTCTCTTTTGACTGAACAGACCTATCAAGACAGTGTGTTCTGGGCAAAACACTGATTGGTACTAGTTACGCTGCCAGACAGAGCTCCCAGTATTGGCTAGTCTATCCTGGTTTGACTGCTCAGAGCCTAGTGATCCTTGGTGAACTGGCAAAAACCACCTTCAAAGCCTAAAAGAATTCTGGACTCCCCAGGGGGCCCAGTCAACAGGCCTCTTTCCTACCAGCAACACCCAGAGGCTCCCAAGTTTCATAAAACCACAGATTTCACGTCAGCTTACTTCTCACATGCCCTTTGCCGCCTTTCGTGCTGGCCGTTTCTTCATCAAACTTGGGATTGTTGAGCAAATTGTGTACTCCAAGAACAGCTGAAAGCAAAGATAATCAGTGAATAAACCTTAAGTTTGAGAAAGCGTGTTAAGATGTCCACATTGTTAATTTGCCCCTCGAAGAACAATTCTTCATATCATAAAGATAAGTCTCCAGACCCTCTTGCCTTGCAAAGTGCATGACACATGTATAGTATGAAATAAGCTTATTTAAAAAAAAAAAAAGAAACCCTCCTCCCAAGACCACTGGCAATCTTCACATGTCTTTCTACATCTATACGTGTAGAATCATGTAGGATTTGAGGGACAATGGTCTCGTCATAGCTCCACACTGAAAATCTGCATAGATGTCCTAGTTAAGTAGATTCATCCCTTATGTTTTCTCATCTGTAAAATGTGAACGTAGGACTGAGTCTAAGGATAGTTTAAGAGCTAACATAATACATACTATGGCATGTAGTTTTTCCAGAGACAAAGAGCAGAAAGATCATGGGCCTTTTCCAATGTAAGCCTCCCCATCTCTCCCATCTGTCAGTACCAAAAAGAGTGGTTCTTTTCCCATCTAGAACATCCCAGGGTGGGAAATAAGAGATGTCAACAATAAAAAGTCAGATAAGCAGGCTGAGATTTTTGAGTCTCTTGTACTACATGGAATTTACACCAGGGGGCAGTACAGTATGCAGGGGACAGCACGGGGTGACAACACTGCGCATGCTCTAACTCCAACTGCCCAGCCTTCCCTTTGCTAAGGAAATTCCAGGTGAGAAATTACAGGTGGCCGCCTGGGGAAGGATCCCAGAATAGTCTGCCAACAGGTGGCAGAGGCGCACCTGAGCTCCTCACGCGCTGTAATCTATACCTTAGAAGGAGGGGGGCAGCCCGTACAGCTGAGAAAGGGCAAATGCTCAGAACCAGCGAGTCTAGGGGTTGAGAGTGGCAGTCAGCCAGAGCTTAAATCCAAGCTCTGTCACGTACTATCTGTATGACTTGAGAAGTTGTTAAATGCCTCTGAGCCTCAGTTTCCCCATCTGTAAAATAAGGATAATAATTACACTTTACCTTCTACAAAGGTTAAATGACTTCCTATGTGTTAGATGCAGGTGCCTCAACTCCTGCAGTGACTTCTGAGAGGGTTTCAAATATGTGAGCTTAATATTGACCACTGATATCATCACAGAAGGAATGAAAATGTAGCTGAGATGGTTGGCATGCTGTTAGAATAAGGCATCACTGGTTCTCATGGGAGGAAGGAGATTATTATTACTTCCGTATTCCAATGGAATAACAATGTGAGAATTCTTGCCAAAGCTGTGGACTGTTTCTCAAAGCACCTCTATCCTGGGAGGACCTAATGACCCTAATAATCCAAATTTCCATCCAATGAGTACACAAATATGCTGGTACATGCATGGAATCCTTTTCAAAGGAAATGTAAGAAACGGGAGGGGACTTAGGAACAAGGGTGAGAGACTTTTCATTACATATTCTTTTGTACTATTTGGGGTTTTTTTCCTATCTGTACGTATAACCAATTCACATAATTATTATAATTACTGTATTGTTGCTATTGTTAAGAAAACTAGAAAAAATCAGCAGATTGGGCTGAATATGGATTTACTTTACTGGGGAAATGTAACAATAAACTGGTCCTGCTCCATGGTTAGGCTAACAGAATCAAAATTGAACAGTGACTGTGGGGAAGAACAAGAAATTTTGTGATGGAAACGGAAATTCTGTGATAATAAAAGGCCAAATGGGGAGCTTCCCTGGTGGCGCAGTGGTTGAG
This sequence comes from Neophocaena asiaeorientalis asiaeorientalis, assembly GCF_003031525.2. Classification (NCBI taxonomy): domain Eukaryota; kingdom Metazoa; phylum Chordata; class Mammalia; order Artiodactyla; family Phocoenidae; genus Neophocaena; species Neophocaena asiaeorientalis. The sequence continues at coordinate 308,508 of NW_020174950.1, forward strand.
AGTCCGCCTGCCGATGCAGGCGACACGGGTACGTGCCCCGGTCCGGGAAGATCCCACATGCCGCGGAGCAGATGAGCCCGTGAGCCATGGCCACTGAGCCTGTGCGTCCGGAGCATGTGCTCCGCAGCGGGAGAGGCCACGACAGTGAGAGGCCCGCGTACCGCAAAAAAAAAAAAAAGCCACAAGTGAAGCTCTTTAGAAAGCATAAGCACTGTGGTGTTATTCAGTTCTGAACACTCCTTCGTATTTATTCTCTTTGATTTCTCACAGTCACTCTCGGACTTTGTACGACCGGTAGTATTGGGAGTAGTTTACAGCTGAAATATGATTTTACATTTTATAGCTGAGATACAGCAAAATGTTTGCTCAGAGAGGTTTAAGTCACCTGCATCCAGCCTTATAGCTGCCTAATGGCTGAACTCAACCTGGTATCACAGTAACAATCAGTAGTTACACAGGAGCTCAAAGGCTGCTGCCAGGCGGGTCAGTGCCCGTCTGGAGGTCACAGAGCCAGACAGGAAAGTTTCCCAGAGCTGAGGACTAACCTGCAAGATCGTAGAGTTCAGTGTCGGAGGCGCTGGCCAAAGCTTCTTCCAGTTCTGGGTCAAGGGTCACTTTTTCTTCTTTATGAGTTTCTACGGGCTTTTCTTTGGGGATAAAGACTCTCCCTTTAAATCAGAAGAAAAACAAAAACCATTGTGTGCTGCTGCCTCGTTGTAGGGTAAGTGAACTAACCAGAGAATGTGCAGCTCTGGCCATTAAGAGCTGAAGCATTAGACCATCGCACATCTAACGGGACTCCTTAATTTCTGGGATGATGCCAATATCAATAATCCACTATTAGAGGAAGGAAGGTCAGAGGAGGAATCCTGCATTCTGCAACACAGAGATCTGATGCGGCAGAGAGGGAAACAGGGGCTTCTACCTCCCTATCATGGGCAGCACTGCCCTTAGACCTGGGCAAGAGGGGCCCTGCCATGAGCCCTCTGCTCTAGAGGGGCCCAACTCTGGTCTCTTTTGGATGCACACCCGTCCTCACTGCCTGCATCCCACTGAGGGAGGAGTCACGGGGACAAAGGGACATTCCATCCAGAATACAGGCCACCTGCTAGACTATACCCCAGGCACCTGGGGCCCTGCAATTCCCTGACAAAGAGCCCTGAACCTGCTTCCAGGGCCTGCATGAGTCCCTTCCCCATGTCCATCCTCCTGAAGGCAGGTCACACTGCTGGGGTGTGCACCCACGGGCCAACAGGATGCTGTCTGTGAGTGAGTATGGATGAAGCTTGGATATGTAGGCTGGGGTGTCAGCCATGGTGCTTGAGGCCTTGGCAGTGCAGGATGGACCCATATCCCTATGTGGAACTCTTGGAAGTCCAAGAATATTGGCCTAGGTAGGAGGACAGCACATATTTTAACAGTTTGTTAGCCTTTACATATTTATAAAAATGGCACATGGACTTCGATTTGTATTCTTGCCTTGGATCCTGCATATGGGGGGCAGATGCGTCCAAACAGCCCCAGGGGCTCCTGAGATCCCCCTCCTAGAGTTTTCCTCCTAGGAACTGAGATTGTAGGCAACCAGCATGCTATACCTAGGGTACCTGACTAGTGCTGTGACCTGGAGACACAGTCACCTTTCTAGAGCACATCAAAGTCTGCCTGACTTAAAAGGAAAAATCAGGGTTGTCATATTTAGAGATGCGGAGTTCTGCAGCAACACACTGTGCTACCCAAATATGCATTCTCTGCCACCACCTCCCACTTCATCCTGTCAGTCTGATTCCATTTATTTTGCCCCCTACTCACTTCTGAATATGCTGAAATCTATAGCACCACCACCGCCCCCCGCCCCCCAACCGGCCCAAACCTCTGGACTGATGATCGCAGTTCTGGGAGGATGGCACATGACCTTCTCCTAACTTCCAGCCAGGCCAACACAGCCACATCCGACGCGTGCAGTGGCTCCTCGAGGTAAACCCAGGCCACTACAGAGCCACCATAGCATACCCCAGACCTACTCACACTCTTTTCCAATTCCTCCCAGCTTTGACTCTTGGTTTCCCTCTTTGTTGGAGCAGCTCTTACCTCTTGGCATGATCTTTGAAATTGGCCTCTTCCATTTTGATTGCTGGAGGTCCCTGAAGACTCACCCCTCTATTGCTTTCCCTCTTTGTCACCTTAGAACAGACAGCTGGCTCCAGCTTCAGACAATCAGAACCCAAGCTCTTGCCAGGTCTCCTGGGCTAGCCTGGCCATCCCCACTCTCATGGGAAAGGAAAGGGTCATAACCCAAGTTAAGTACTCCCGCATGAAAACTCTCCAGGAGCCTCCCCTGGTTACAGGGCTACATACTTCCTGCTGGTTTACCAGACCTTCAAATGGTTGGATACATCAACGGGGGCCAGGCAGAACTGGGCACCCCAAAGAGGCACCACTGCTGTGGTCAGTCTGGGGTATCCTGACCACAAGGTCTCTATCACTGACCATCACATAAGCTACCACATTTCCCAGAAAGAAGGGAAACAGACTGGGAAACAAAACAGGAAAACAGCCAGAGAACAGAAAAGGAAAAAAAATCAAATCAATCAATCAATAACATCTCAGACACCGAGGCTCCTCCCAGACTTTTGCGTAGTGTCTACAGCCCAAAGTATGTTCTTTCTGGTGCCAAGATCTTGGATCCAGAGTCGAAACAGGGTTTCTGAGTTCCTAACTCCTTGGTACCATTTAGGATTACTCTGAACGCTAGGTGCGCAGGTGGCCCAGCTACCAGTATTCAGGAGAACTGCTACTGCATATCCATTCCTGGGGTCCCACCGAACGAGAAGCTCTAAATGAGTAATGTAGCCTAGCAACCTGAAGGCCCAGGGCACCTGGCATTCAGAACTGAGGCTGGGCAGTCCCTCTCCCGAAGCCCTCACCACAGCTCCTGCATCACCGCTGTCCTTCCAGGGGCCCTGCACACGCCTCGCTCTGATCGTTCCGCTCTTTCTGGAAAACTTGCTCTCTGCTCATTGAGCTCAATCATGCTGCTTCTCAGCCTTCTCCTAAGCTCCCTGGTGCAGCTGTGCACCCCTTCTGTACCCCCATTTATTACTCTGACTGCTCCTGTACTCCTAACCCCCTAAGAACCATCTGTAGATTAACCCGGATCAGGAGGTAATTTACCATAGCTGTTCCTCAGACCACTGCTCTGAGAACAGAAGACAGCAGCTTCCCTCTTATTATTCTTTCACTACCCTGACACTGGATGTTAACTGGGATTTTATGGAAGATTTGACATTATAATTTATTTTTTCCTTCACAATTAAATTAGTCTAACAATAACCATGCTGCCATAGAAACAGCTCCGTATTTCTACAGCAATCCTCGGTTATCTGCCCAGTTTGTCAGTGCCCAACTTTACCTTCTTAATAAAATGACATTATGAGTGGTGCACAAAGCCATTGCATGTGCATGATTCAGAGCAGCTGGGAGGCTGCATAGAGAAGGCAGCAGCCTAGCAGCCCGTGCTTCTGCTCCCCGTGGCCACGGCACAAAAGCTCAGAGATGGCATTTATTCCAATCCACGTTTATCTAGTGCCTCCCCTGTGTCAGTTTCTGTGCCGTGATGCAAGAGAGACACAGCCCCACTGCTAATCTCAATCTCCTATGGAAAACACACAAATCCTAAAGTAAGTAAACAAAAGGATGAACACTGTCACAGTGCTAAGAAAGCAATAAATGGGGTCTGTTTTAGACAGAGAGGTCAGCATAAGCTGGAGGCCCTGACATTTAAGCTGGAGCTTTTAGGAGGTGAAAAACAGGGATGCGGGTCAGGGGGAAGAAGACCCTGAGATGGGAGAAGAACTTGACAAGTTTGGGGAATGAAGTGAGGACAGTGGGGCCCAGGCTTAGTGAGGGTAGGAGAGATGCAGTCAGAGAGGTGGGCGAGGTGAGCTCTGCCAGGGCTCTGACGACCATGGCAATGATTTGGGACTTTAAGCAGGGAACTGACATGATCTGATTCGTGTTTTAAAAAGACAGTAGTTACTATGAAGTTATCAGTGATTCCAGTCATACCTTTGGGCCCAAGTCACTGCTTATAGCTGAGGAACCTGGACAGGTGACTGGTATTCACTTTTCCTCCAAAGAGGAGCTCAGGGTCAGGAGGTAGGGAGGAGGATTTTCCTTGTCTTAGTTCAGAGCTCACCCACTGTGTGGAGAAACATCCCCTTACTCCTCAGGCCTTTCCAGATCTATCAGAGTGTTTCTTGCTGGACCACATGCTTCTTGAGGGCAGGGCAGGGTCTCATTCCCTGTGATCCCAGCACATGGCACAGGGCTCTGCACCCAGGAGGTGGTTGGTACATGCTGGATGAACAGACGATTGACTGCAATGGCCTCTAATGGTAGCAACTGGAATAGAGGCAGCGCCTCGACCTGGAGTAGACCCCTGAAGCTAGGAAAGCCCCGGGCTAAGAGGAACACGCCAATGCCGTGAGACCCTCTTTTAAGCCCGACTCTACTTTACACTTCCAAAACTGCTTCTTGGGGCTTAAGATTTTTTTTACAAAACTAATGTGAGTACCATTACACTCTAAGTATTCAGTTAATTAGCCTACATATTCCTTTTTCTTTCCCCCTTACCCAAGCAGATTATTTTTATAAATTATGGTTACCTGCATGTGTTTCAGAAGCAAGATTCATACCTTTCTAATGACAATTTTCTTTCTTTTGAACTGGTAGCTTTTTTGTTGTTGTTGGCTATTCAGATCTTTAATTTCTCTGCACAACAGTCTGTGTTTTTTTTTTAATTTTATTGAAGTATAGTTGATTTACAATATTATATTAGTTTCAGGTGTACAACATAGTGATTCAATATTTTTATAGATTAATTCCGTTTAAAGTTATTAAAAAGAATGTTTATATTTCCCTGTGATGTACAATAGATCTTGTTGCTTACTTATTTTATACATAGTAGTTTGTGTTTCTTAATCTCGTACCTCTGTCTCACCCTTCCTCTCCTCCCTCTCCCCTCTGGTAACCACTAGTTTGTTCTCTATACCTGCAGCCTTCATATTCTGCCACGGTTCTATTTTTTTTTTTTTTTTTTTTTTTTTTTTTAATTAATAAACTTTAATTTTTTGGAGCAGCTTTAGGTTAGCAGAGGAAAGTACAGAGAGTTCCTGTGTCCCCCCACCCTTCCCCACACTCACAGCCTCCTCTCTAATGACAGCCCACAGCACAGTGTACATTTGTTACAGCTGATAAACCCACACTGACATCATTATCACCCCAAATCTACAGTTTACATTAGGGCTCACTCTTGGTGGTGTACAGTCTGTGGGTCTGGACAAGTGTACACAGACATGTATCCACCAGCCACGATTCTTTTTAATACTGAATCCAATTCGTGGTCTTATTTCCCCCTTTCAGGCCAGTTCTGTTACTTGACCTTCCATGACAATACCTTACGAGTACCTACATTCCCAGATGCTGCCTGTGGCCTTACCTTTCTTTTCTCCAGTGAAGGGCACAAAGTCTTCCCTGTCTTTCTGTTCTAAAGCCTCCTTCTCCAGGTACATGAGGAGGTGCTCGCGGTCAAACGGGCCGGTGGCTGCTTTCTGTGTCTGGTCTTTCTGTCGAAATCCAGCTGGCAGCAGTGCACTCTGACAAGACAGAGGCGTGAGCAGGAAGCAGGGTGTATGCCTGACTGACACCTGTTACCTCCCCTACCCCTGCTGTGTATGGGGAGATGTGGGTGTGAGCTGAGGGCTAGGGCTCTGGTATATCTTTGAGGCCCCACCTGCTCTAACATTCTGTGCTGAGACGGGGGCTCCTGGTGAGCTCAGGCAGAACACACATGGCTGGAGCAGCCTGTCTCCTGCAGCTGCCTTCTAGAACATGGTAGCAAAGACCAGCCACCCTTCACAACCTTTTTCTTCGTAGATCCCTCTTAGGTTTGGCCAGGTCTGTGCTCCCAGGCAGGTGTGTGGATGAGCCAATGCGACCACACTCTGTTATTTCTAACCTCTCCTGGGAAACATCCAAGCTGGTAAGTGAGTATTATGGTAGATGCTGATACCTCCTTGATTAAATATAGAGGTATCTTTCTTAAGTTTAAAAAAGTAAAAAAAGGATACTAGTATTTTTTTAAAGTAAAAACAATATCCAAATTATCTGGCATAATGGAATATCGTATAAATATTTTAGTGGCATTTTTATTTATAGTAAAATCACTATTTTAGATGCCTCCTATTCTATGTCTGAGATAATATTAGCAGGGCTGAAGAAAGTGCTTGCTAAACAATCACTATAACAAGGTAATTACCTTTTCAAGAGCTCATAAAAATATGAGAAGCTCCATTTAAATTTACCTGATATTACGGTTACATTTATTTATTTATTTATTTTAATTTCTTAATACTTAAAAAAAATTTGGTTTTGGCCATACCATGTGGTATGTGGGATCTTAGTTCCCTGACCAGAGATCGAACCCGCACCCCCTGCACTGGGAGCATGGCGTCTTAACCGCTGGACCATCAGGGAACTCTCTCATTACATTTACTTTAATCTATCCATTGTTGTGGGATCATCAAAGATTTCAAGTTGTTTATACATGTTAAAGAAACAAGATATAAAAAAGATCTGCTTTTGTGGTTAAAGATCTGGTTTAAATACCATCTCTGACATTTACCAGTATAGGATCTTATGTAAATTACTTCTCCTGGTGTGTCTCCTCATTTATGAAATGGGGATAATACAATTTATCTCAAGCGCTTCTGGGCCCAGCAGAATATATGAATCGTAGAGGAAACTCAGTCATACTTGTTTCCTCTCCCTCTTCCTTTCTTTTTCCGTAAGTCAGTCTAGTCCTTCTTTAGCCAATGGAAAATATTTTCCCCCATTGACATTAAACTGGTTTTTGAGAAATACAATTGCTGTATCATAGATGTGGCTACTGGGGTTCTCCATGGGTTTATAAAAGTAATGACCCACAGCCAATCAGGGAAGAACACATAATTTGCATTTAGAGATCAGGAATTTCTACACTATTGTTTAAGGACCACACCACACCGTTTATCCCATCATATCACTAACCACCTGCTTCAGTTCCAGGTCACTAACCTCGGGATCTAGGTCATCAAGAACATTTTCCAACTGTTTCAGTTCATCTTCTGAGAGTTTGCCAAGAAGCTCATCTTCATCAATGTTCTTGTATTTCTCCAGGTCTTTTTGAAAGGGGAGTGCCATGGTTTCCTATACGCCTTTCTCATGGGCCATGAACCTTTAACCGCACCAGCTTCCTGAGACTTCAGAATACTGCTGAGAAGAAAGAAACACTGTTATCTCCTTTGGGTGAACAGGACTTATTAACTAGCAGGAGACAGGGCTATGCTACGTGCCAATGGGGTCTGTCCCCTGACGAAAAACTCAACAAAGTAAGTAATATCACCTTCATTCGCAGAGCAGCCCGACTGCTTATAAAGTATTTTCATATGTTATCTCACTTATTTAGATCTTTACAATGACCTGGAAAGGAAGCCTGGACAGATATCGATATCCCATTTTACAGATGAAGATTCTCAGGTCGAAGGGGCTGAGCGCCTTGCTGGAGGGCCTGGAGCTGGGATGTGCCAGGCCCTTGAGTCCCTGTGTAGTAAGTGCCTTCCCACCAGAGGACTCTGCCTCCTGCTTTCTACAGAGAACAATGAAGAACAATGCACTAATTGTCAGGCAGTGTAAGGAGCAGACTTGTGTCTTTTCAGAGGGAGAGTGATGTGAAGAATACAGAATGGGGTTCATTCAGGAAAGAGTTTGGATGTCCATGTGAGAAAGCATCGTCCAGAACCTCCCCGGCAATTAAGCTAAGTAAGAGTCTAAAATCCTGGTACTCTCTCCACTTTTCTCCCCTCTTTTCTTCTTTTTTCATCTCCCATTCTCTTTCTAGTCTCATTTCCTTTTTGTTTCTTAAGCCATCCTCCCTAATTCTTTATACCCCTAGTCCATTCTTTTTTTCAACCTCCTCTTTTTATATCACCTCCCTCCTAAACTTCCACTCAAAACAAAATTTTTCCTCAATCCCTTCTTTCTGGCAGAGGATTTTACAGTTCTTCCCTCAAAAGATAATACTGCATTCAGGAAATAGCAATGCACTTAACTGATTGTGTTTCTCCTTTGGCCGTATTAATATCAAGCAGATCTTTCAAGGCAATGAATACTTGCTGTCAACCTACTATTTGCCAGGTATGGTTCTAAAAAACAGGAATACACAGATAAAACAAGATACGACCCTTTCCCCAAGGAGAACACAACTCAGTGAGACATACATACATAGGGATAATACCACTGGATAAGTGTGTGGACTAAGAATGCCACCTGCCATATCAGCAAAGGATGCAACCCTCAAACACTACAGCCACCCCCAATGGTGCACCCTCAGGGGACTCAGGATGGGAAAGAACAGAATACTGGCCCTAGACAGTTAAGGTGTATATCACAGGAATTACTTCAGTGAGCCCAGACTTTTGCATCTTCCCCTTGTTGACTTAAAAAAAAAAATACATGCACAACGTGAGACTTGCGAGTTAAATTTTATTTGGGGCAAAATGAGGACTGCAGACCGGGAGAGAGCGTTTCAGATAACTCTGTGAAACTGCTCCAAGGAGGAAAGGGGAGGAGCTAGGATATGTAGCAGTTTTGCAACAAAGAGCAGGTAATTGGGAACGTCAAAAGTTAAACCAAGAAAACCAGACATCTCAAGTTAAGGAATTTAGTGCTTTTCTATGTACGGGAAGATGAGTCTGGGCTCACTGAAATCTTTCCTTTGATTATGCACCTTGTCTATCTGGGGCCTGTGTTTTCACATCCTGAGTTTCCGCAGGGCTCGCCGCAGGGAGTGGCTGCAGTCTGCTGGCTGCTAGATGGCAGGTATTCTTTTCAGCCCTGAGTTTCCTCAGGGCTCACCAGCTCACGTTGGAGGGCTGCAACCATTGGTGACTGTGACATCCTCTGTTTATTGATATGGCAGGAAATATTCCATTTATAAATATTCCATTTATCATCCTACACAGAAAAGTGCTGAATTCATTAACTTGAGATGTTTGGTTTTAACTAATAGTAATCTTTTGATGTTCGGACTCCCTGGGTTTTCTAGCAAAAACCCCTATACATCCTGGCTCCTGTCATACACGGCTATCTGAGAAACTGCCTCCTGGGCTTCAGTCCTCAGAAAGTCCCCTGAAGAAAACATAATTCTCAACTTTTAGGTTGTGCGCTTTTTTTTTTTTTCAGTTGACAAGTGTTATAACAGAAGTCATGTCCACAGTAGGTTTAAAACACATGAGGAAATAATCCTTGGATGGGGATGGGGGTTTTGAGTTGACAATGAAAGAAGTTGTGTTTGAGCCTTGAAGGAAGAGGTCCTAAGGTGGGTGTGGGCAGGGAAGGCTCCTTCCAGGAAAACGGAACAGCATAAACAAAGGCACAAAGATAAGAAAGTACATGATGCTTGGTGAATGGCTGGTGTGGCTAGAGGGGAGCAGGGGGAAGAGGAGAGGAAACAACTAAAGAAGAAGGGACAACCGTGAAGGGCCTTTCCTATACGTCGTACCAAAGAACCTGGGCTTTATTCTGTTGGAGATGGGGAGTCACCACAAATGCTTAAAGTAGAGGAATTGATCTGAGAAGACCTGTTTTCAATAAGGTAATTCAAATGGTAAGAATGAAAAACAGGTTGTCATGGAAAGAGAATGGTTGTAGGTGGGGCCACTTAAGAGCTATTGGAATGTTGTTCCTCTGTCCTTATTTCAACTGCTCGCCATTTTCCAGTTTGTGATTTTTTATTTTGGTGTCTTTTCCATATACAACGTAACTCTCTTTCCCTTCCATCAACCCACCTTCTTTTAAGCTTTAATTGTAATATTCCAGTAAAAAAAAAATAAAGCCAAACCAAAACAAACAAAAGAAATCCTCTCCCACTAAAGTCAAAGAAACCAACTGGGTCATATACACTTTGTTCTGGTCCCAACTACCACTAATTTATTGTGTGAGTCTAAGAATGTCGCCTGCCATATCAGCAAAGGATGCCCTCAGCCACTTACAGCCATCCCCAGCAGTGTACCCTGAAGGGACTCAGGATGAGAAAGAACAGGATACTGGCCCTAGATAGTTAAGGTGTATATCTGCCAGGCTCTTAGCTTGAACTGACTGAATTACCCTAACCAATAGATTCTAAGATGCACAGTTTCCCACACTTAACACTCAGAAATTGTGTGTCCTGCAACTAATGGTCCTACAATTATTGTCGACCCAGCAGTGGCCAAGATGTCATACTTGTCATTGCCTATGTATGCATAAATAACAAAAGCACCAGCTTCAAAACTAGCAAAAGGTGTGTCAGGAGTTTGGAAAATATCTTAGGGACTTTTTAAAATAGTGGAATACTCTTTTAAAACCTAACATAATTTACAGAGTAGATTTAAGAGCCAACATCAAAGGCTTTTAGTTCTTTTACAGATTTTTTTTTTTTAATTACCACTCTTGATGGCACAGAGGAGATACTGTGTGGAAAAGACGAGACACTGATGAATATGAGTGATTCCAAAAGTTGGAGTCTGAACATGAAGGAGCTTTAAGAATATTAACCAGGGGCTTCCGTGGTGGTGCAGTGGTTAAGAAACTGCCTGCCAATGCAGGGAACACGGGTTCGAGCCCTGGTCCGGGAAGATCCCACATGCCACCGAGCAACTAAGCCCATGCACCACAACTACTGAATCCCGCGCACCTACAGCCCATGCTCCTCAACGAGAGAAGCCACCACAATGAGAAGCCCATGCACCGCAAGGAAGAGTAGCCCCTGCTGGCCACAAGTAGAGAAAGCCTGTGCACAGCAACGAAGATCCAACGTAGCAAAAAATTAATTAATTAGTTTTTTTTAAAAAGAATATTAACCCATTCATTTCCATTTTCCCTTTTTATGTATGCACAGAGGTGATATATTATTTTTTTAAATGTATGTGTATTCATAGCAGCTTTATCTGTAATAGCCCAAACCGTAAATAACCTGAATGATCATTAGTAGGTGAGCGGATAAACAAATTGTGGTATATCCACATAATGGAATCTACTCAGAAATAAAAAGTAATGAACTATTTTTTTTTTTTCTTTTTTTTTTTTGCCGTATGCGGGCCTCTCACTGTGCTCAGCTCTCCCCCGCTGCGGAGCACAGGCTCCGGACGCGCAGGCTCAGCGGCCATGGCCCACGGGCCCAGCCGCTCCGCGGCATGTGGGATCCTCCCGGACCGGGGCACGAACCCGCGTCCCCTGCATCGGCAGGCGGACTCCCAACCACCGCGCCACCAGGGAAGCCCAAAAGTAATGAACTATTGATACACACAGTAACATGGATGAGCCTCAAAACAATTATACTGAATGAAAGAAGCCAGATCAAAAACAATGTATACGGCATGATTCCATTTGTCTAAAATTCTAGAAAATGTAACCTGCTCTATATGACAGCAAGCAAATCAGTAGCTGCTTAGGGATGGGAGAGAGGTAGGGAGGGGAAGAGGCTTACGAAGGGGCATGAGGAAATTTGGGGGGTTTGATTGTGATGGCTTCACAGGTGCATGCATATGTCAAAATTCATCAAATTGCATCGGTTTAAATATGTGCAATTTGTTGAATGGCAGTTCAAAAAATCTATGTGTAAGTCTAAAACAGCTCTTCAATAAAGTAAAAAAATTATATTTTTAAGAAGGGTCACTTTTTTTTTTCTTTCTTTTTGGCCACACCGTGTGGCTTGCAGGATTCTTAGTTCCCTGACCAGGGACTGAACCTGGGCCCTGGCAGTGAAAGTGTCAAGTCCTAACCACTGGACCGACAGGGAATTCCCAAGAAGGGTCACATTTTAATTGGCAGCATTTTTCTTCTCGGTGGTATGTAAAATACAGGTGCATTTTACAACTGATGGTATCTTAGAGTTGATAAGACTCTATTTGCAGTTCTATTCCAGGATTCTACAACTATACCCCAACTTCTTATCTTCCCCTGAAACAGAATTGCTCTCCTGGTTTTCTGGATCATACTATTAATCTACCAGTCAGTCACTGCCAAAACTCAGACCACTTGAGTTTCTTTTCCTTCTTTCCCTGTGTCGTTGGTTAACACCTCCTGTGGATTCTTATTGCATAATACTTTTCACACCATCTCTTCCTGTCACCCTTGCTTTAGATCTTTGTTCTTTCAGACCTGGAGTACTCTCATTGCATCTTGAAAGGATTCTATTCTTCCCTCTAAGCCACCCAGAGCACCATGGTTAGATCATCTTTCTTCACACTGCTAACAAGCCACTTCCTGGATTAAGGATTTACAATGGCTCCCTCTTGTCTACACAATGAAATTCAGACAGTCTAGCATCCCAAACTCCTACTATTTGGCTTTGATCTGCACTTTCTGTTTTCTGTCTTCATTATTTTCCTAGGGAGCCCTCCAATCCAGCCAAAATTGTTTATTCGCTCTCTGTGGTCGGCAGAATAATGGCCCCCTAAAGATGTCCATATGCTAATCCCCAGAACCTGGGAATATGTTACTTTACGTGGCAAAAGGGACTGCGTGTGATTAAATCAAAGATCTTAAACTAGGAGACTGTCCTGGATTATCTGGGTGGGTGCAATGTAATCACAGGGCTCTTAAAATATGGAAGAGGAAGGCACAAGAGTCAGAGAATGAGATGTGATGACCAAAGCACAGGGACAGAGCGATGCAATTGCTGGCTTTGAAGATGGAGGAAGCGGCTGAGAGCCAAGAAATGTGTGCATCCTTTAGAAGTTGGAAAAGGCCTGGAAATGAATTCTCCCCAGAGCCTTCAGAAAAGAATGCAGCCCTGCTGACACCCTCATTTTAGCCCAAAGAAACCTGCTTTGGACTTCCAACCTCCAAAATTGCGCGATAATAAATTTGTGTTTTAGGCCCCTGCATTTGTGACAGCAGCAACAGGAAACTAATATACTCTCTTATTCATAGACTTCCATTTTCCGAGATCATTGTTCTGGGTATCTCGTTTGCCCTCCCGATTCACTTCCCACCCTGCTCTGTACCCTAGGAAGACGTTGTATTTACACGGCATCAAGGCTCCCTTGCTCTCTGGCTTCTGTTTGGCCAACAGGAGGCACTAGCAGGAAAATGGAGGGCAGGCGGAGAGGGAGGTTTGTCCAGAAGGGCCACATTGCCTACCAGGAAGCCCCCTCTACACAGCTGTCCCTACGCCCTTGCTGACTTCAGGCCTGGGGGTGGTGAAGGGTTCCTATGTGACTAGTGCCAGATTTCTGCCTTGTTGGATTCCTCAAACCCTCCCTACAACTTTGTAAATAGTCTCTTTATTAAAATTCCCTCAAATTATTCAGTTTGAGTGTGTCCTCTGTTTCTTGTTGGGACCTTGGCTGATATGGTAATATTACTTGGAATGCCCTTCTCTATTCTCATGGTCAATCCATGTGCTCTGCTTTTGAGACCTGGCTCAGATCCCAGCTCTGCAGGACCACAGAACGTCAGGGCTGAGTGAGGCCTTAATGATCATCCAGTCCAGCAACATAGATGGTTTTTCTGATGCCTCTCTGATCACTCCTTGGTCTCTTTTGGCAATTCTTCTTCCTCTACCTTAAATACTGGCATGTTACAAGATCCTGTCTTAGCATTTCTTTTCTTACACTGTAAACTTTCCCTGGGGAAACTCATCCCCTCCAAAGTTTTCATTATAATCCATAACCTGAAGACCCCCAATCCATATCTTTGATCTAGACTTTGTTCCTTGAGGGTTACGTCCATATATTTCCACTGCCGAACCAACATCTCTACTTCGCTGAATCAGCCATCTCAAATATCAGAAGTATTCACATCATCTTTCCTTCCAAATAGCTTCTCCTCTGGAACTTCCAATTTTAGGAATTTGGCCAAGAAACCAGGGAGCCATCCTTGACATCTTCTCTTCCTTGTCTCCTCCCCGCCCACCAATAACCAAATCTGGTCCATACCTAAACATGTTGCGAATCCGCCTACGTCACTTGCCTGCACTGCCTCATCCAGCCTTAGTCCATCTGCATCCATTCTCCATACAAATGGCCAAAGTGATCTTTTTAACCAACTCTGCCCTAGTTACTTAAAATCCTCCAGTGGCTTCCCTTCGCTTGGAGGGTAAGGTTCAAATTCAGTCTGACCTCTGTCATGCCTCATCCTGCACTGCACTCCCCATCTCCTCCTGGCTTCAGCCCCCTGGACCACTTCCAACTCCTGGATCATGCCTTATGTTGTTTCCTCCGCTCAAAGCACTCTTACCCCCTCTTTCTCTGGCTGACTGGTAGCCAACTCATCTTCCAGTCTCAATGTAAGCTTCAGTTCCTCAGAGAGGCCTTCTTCAGACCCCCAGGAAGGTCTGAGTCACTCCCTACCCCATGGCACACCCCTTACTCAGAGCTCTCCTTGACTTTATTACAATTGCTTGTTTTATCTCTGTCGTCCTTGCTAAGCTCTGTGAGGGTAGAGGCTGTATCAGTTTTAGTCATTGTTATAATCCTGGCTCTCAGCACAGGTCTTGACCCAGAGAAGACATCCAACAAGTATTGTGCAACAAATGTCAAAAGAAGGAAATGAGCTCAGAGAGGTCAAGTGACCCGTTGGTCCAGAGATCATTCCACCATATCCACAGCCTGCACTCTCTGTCACGGAACATTCTGAGGCCACCTAAACGCACAGAAGTTGCTCTGTTTCCTACATCTCGTTGCCTATGTCACCAGTTGAGTGTTCTTCCCTCTCTCATTATTTTTTATGTATGCTACATAAATGGTTCTCTCTCCAACTACACCACCAACTCATAGAGGACAGGGATGATGTCATAATTCTTTATACTCCTGGGCTTCTTGTACATACAGTCAACAAGTATCTACTGAAAGTCCACCTTTTCCAATGCTGGGACAAAAGCAGTGAACAGAACAGATGATATCTTGTGCCCTAACTGAGCTTACAGTTTGGCAGTGAGAGAGACTTTAACTAAGTAGTTACAATAACATGTTAATACTGTGTAACAGTACCTGTTAAAACAAATTGCATATGTTCTGCCAGTGCACGGAGGGGGGGGTCTTAAAGCCAGAGGAGAAAAAAAAAGTGTATCCTCCGGGAGCACAATTCTGATTTAAAGATTTGGGGGAAAGCTGGTTTTATTTTTAATAACAAATATAGATATACGTGAAAACATTATTCACATAGCTTTTAAAGTCAAATCACAGATTTCTAGCTCATGGCTAGCCTGCTTTAGCCCCTACCCAGGCCTCCCAGAGTTCGTATTTGTCCTCTTCGGAAAGTTTCCAAAGAGTTGCCGCAGCCTCACCTCCGGCAGAGTGTGTCCCATGGCAAGCTCTCAACATGCAACGAGAAACTAATATGCACACTGCAGTGAAGCAAGCGCCAAACAGAGCTTCCAGGAGTCCAGGTAGGCATGTACGTACACCAACCGGTTAGAAAATGGACAAGAGGAGCAAGGACTTGAGCTGAAGGGAGGATGACTTGGGCCCTCTGATAACTCTTCCTGTTACCAAAGATACAAGCCCGGAAAAGGAAAACAAGCAGTGTGGCTTCCTTCGCTTCTCTTTCCGGTACCTTATTTGTATAACTGTGGTATGAAAGAGGAAAATCAGATACGAAGTGCCCAGCCTTTGGCCCTCCCTCCCCACACGATTAGAACCAAAGCCAAAACAAGCGCCCCTATTTATTAAATCTGATCCAAACCAAAGACCAATTTTCACAAAAGAGTAAGAAAAAAATACTTGTAAAACCTAGTGAGAAGTTTTTTAAATGGGTAAAACAGTGCCATAAATTGTTCTGGAGTACATACATATCTGGGAAAGCCACAAAGGACTGCACATGGAAAAGACAGACCACCACGTAGCGAGGGGAGGGGGAGTTAATTGGGGAAGGAGGACTTGGGCTTCCACCGTACTGATGATGATTTAGTCCCAAGAGGGGTAGTCAGTAAGTGAGAAGTTCTTATTCTGTATTATATATCTTCAATATTTTATAGTAATCTCTAAGCAATCAGTGAACCAGTTTGCACAAGAGCCAAATCTACATTTTCTAAAACTAGGAAATTAGAAAAAAATCAGCTTATCAATATACCCTCCAACAAAACAGGAATTGATCCTATATATTTAATTCCTTTCTAGCTGCAGGGAAATACAAAGATGTGTACAAAACACATAGCCTGTGTTTTGGAATCTAGCTATTTGAAGATGGCCCATTCAAGTCTGTTTTTTTTTTTAAATAACCGAATGGCTCCTGCCATATCCTGGGAAATATCTGCAGGCGATGCAGGAGAGAGAATGGGGTGTGATGAGGAGGAATTTCAGGCAAAAAAATATGAGGAGGCAATTGGAAGGGGCAAGCTGAATGGGGAATGAGGAACACATCTTACCAGAATGAAGTGTTTGTCTCTGAGATCATTTGTTCTTAACTTCCCAATCTTACAACGCAAAAGTTGCCATAGCTCCAACTGCGCTTGAAAACTGTCTCCTTTTAAAACAATGTGCCCACCAGTAACCACCCCCTCCAGGTTCAGAAGAGGACAGAAGACAAAAAACATGGGCCTTTGAGTCAGCCAGCCCTTGAACTGATGGTTACAGATCCATGTGCAAGTGACAACCTCTCCAAGTCTCTGTCCCTTCCTCTGTAAAACAGGTAAAGAGCAGTACTTATTTCAGAGGGTGGTTCCCTCTGTTAACCTTGTCAGGATCTGTTGAACGTGGAGAGGCAGCACCCTATAGGAGCCCTGGGTCAGCACTGCCAGGTGTAGCAAGCCGCCATGGGTAGGCTGGCCAAAGTATGAGATAGGTTTCCACCTGGGCAGGAAGTTGCCAAGAAGCTTCCTGGCGGGGGCAGAAGGGCTCTAGCATGGAAGTCTCACTGTCTGCCCAGACTGCCACCTGGTTTCTAATTATCTTGGCAGGTCCTATTCCCTGCTGCTGCCCTACCCCTTTGTCAGGCCCTATTCTCTGTTTTCTGAGGAGTTCTTGTTTCTTGACTTCTAACTCCTTGCCTACCACATGGGTGTCTGGGTCTTTTTGGTTTTCAACTGCCTATTGGTTCTAGCCATGTCCCCTCATCTTGGCTTCAGGAAGTTATGGGCTTCTCACTTCCTGACTGGCACTATGGGTTCTCTACTTTTTGTCTTTTCTGCCTGCTTATGCATCTTTGACCCACCTATCTTCTCTCCTTCTCTGGCATCTGTATCCCAGTTAGGTTTTGATCAAAGCTTTGTTATGACTTACAGGTGCTGTGTGCACCTTGACTCATGACTGCTTATCAAGATGATATGCAAAATATTTAACTGGTATGAAATGGGCACTGTCCTATCAGAATGGTTGTCAGCTATCAACGACAGGGATGGCTGACCCTGTATATACTGGCTGAACAGTAGCCCAGCTCCCTAGCCTCAAGACCCCTCCCACTGCTCTGACAAGAGGCCTCCTGGTTCTTTCACTGGGCTGGTGCCTCAGATTGGCTCCTTAATCCTCATGTCCTGGCTCGGCATGGCTGGCCTTGCACCTTGTTTCATGAGCTCCTATTACCCACAGTCCTAGAGCTGACCTTCTCATTCCTACTCTACTCAGCCGTCACCAGGGAAACCCAGGAATACTGGCGACACACAGGAAAGAAATGGGGTAGCCTTGATGCCAAAACGGGGGCAAAACATAAAAGCATATATATATATATAAATCTCAGGTACAGGAAAAACATCCTTGCAGCAAAAGGTTCTGTATAAAATTAAGTGCTGTATCTTAAGAATTGGTTCTGTTTTCTCGGTCTGGTAATAGGTCATAGTTCTCTTCTGCATCTGCCTTCTATGAGCCTCTTTGAGCCACATGGGTGCAGATCTTGAATTGAGAGAGGAAAGGGATAGCACTTTCAGAATGGTTCTTGGGTAAGGCTAGAATTTCTAAGGTTTGGGAATTATTAATACTTTAAGGTTGGAGTTAGGGGATGAGATGTCTTAAGAATAAATGATTCATAGTAGTCAAGACAAACCAAAAAACAGAACTTCCCCTGACCCAACTCACACCTCCAATAGGATTTAAATCTTGGGAACTTGAAGCCACAGACTCACTGTGAGTCCCCCGCGGATCCACTGCTTTTTTCTGTCACTAACCACGCTGCCCTCTACAATCCTTTCCTTTGTTGACTTATTTATTTTATTGATCACCTCAATTTTTATTTAAAAAGTTCAAATCTACAGAAAATGTAAAATGGTACAATAAACACCTGTATACCACTCTCTTTAATTCACCACCTGTCATCACTTTGCTGCATTCTCGAGCATCCTCCCCAGCTCTTCAAATCCCCCTCCACCCTGAACCCACTGAAAGTTGCAGACGTCATGACACTGTGCCTCAAATACCCACATCTCAAAAGAAAAAGACAGTGTCCTACATGATCACAGCACCACCGCTGCACCTAAGAAAATGAAAAGTAATCCCATAATATTACCTAATATGCAGTCCGTGTTCAAATCTCTCCAATTGTCCCTAACTCATCGTTTATAGCTGTTTTTTATTTATTTTTTCTGATCTAGGATCCAAAGTTCATACATCCTGACTGGTTATTACTTGAATATTTTAAGCTACAGTATCCCATTCCCACCGTCTTTTTGGCAGGAACACCACACACGTGAAGTTATGACCTTCTTATTGCATCCCAACAAGAGATGCATGAGAGGTGTTGGGAAGCTTGATCATTCAGCTAAGGTGATGACTTCCTCATCTCTCCATTGTAAGGACACATTTTCCCTAGGTAATCTGTGCCGAGATACTTTGAAAAAATGCCGAGATACTTTGAAAAATGTGAAAATCCTATTCCCCAACAACCTTTTGCTCAAAGGTTTTGTACCCCTGGATGAATCCTTGCCTGAATCAGTTACATTAGGGTTGCATAGCACTGGTTTTCTGGTTCTCTCATTCCTTCTATTGTGTATTTATTATTCAAACAATGACCCATCAATACCCATCCTCTCTATCCTCAGTGTCTGTACTCTCTGCTTACTTTTTGCTGCGGTTTCCTCCCCACCTCCTTGCTGACCACATCTGACCACTCTGCCCAGCACGGGGGAGCCATTTGCTTCTCCCTTTACCTGCTGATCCCATCATTTCACCTTCAGCAAATTAAAAACAAACACGGAACATCCACAGCCTGTTGTTGTCTACCAATTTATAGTAATTTACAAAAAATAAAAGTTGTAATGCATATTTATTGGGTTAGACTGCAGAGAGTAGATAGAGGAAATTGGTTTTATTTTTTAAAAAATCAGGTTGCCTAAACCCTGAAAAATCTTTCCTCCTCACTAGGTAAAGCCGCTTGCTCTGTCACAATCAGGTTTTTGTAATGGTGTTGAACACCAGCACCCTCATCTCCTCAGTTCCCTGATAATGAGAGTCTTGGAAGAACAGACGTTTAGAAATCATGTGACCCGAATGCCCCGTTTTACCATGGAGGAAGAGGATAAGAGAGATGAAGGGACTTGTCCAGGGTCCCTCAGCTCCTTAATGGTAGAGCTGGAAATGGGTTTTATAAATACCTTCTCCGATGTTCTTTTCATTCCCTTCCCAAGGACCTGGTGATTCAGATGTTTAGTAGGCAAGAGGAAGCCCGTAGCATTCACAGCCTCCTTCATTGCTAATTTGCATTTTGCCCGCATCACCTTCCCACCTTTGAAAACTCCCTTTAGGAGCCATTAGTATTATTATTATTAAAAAGCAATTTTCATTTCTGCAGGTCAACAGGGAAAATTTTGGAAGACTCAAGGGAGCACAATGCTACCATTACTTTAACCAGAAAAAAAATGAGTCCTGAGAACCTGCATCAGGCCGCTCTCGGAACGCTGCTTTCTCGGAGGCTGAAACGCCCTGCGGGTGACAGCTCCAGCCGGAGTCTACCCTTCCCCGTCGCCTGCTCTAACGCTGCAGTGACAGGCATTAGGCTCCAGGAGCTTGTCAAACGTTAACAAGAGAGGATAAAATGGGGAACAAAGCCCAGCGTAGAAAAACCCGGCCCCGCAGCTCAGGGAGGACAGAGACCGCGCCCTCACTGCGGCGGCCCGGGGGCTGCAGAGACTGCGGAGCCGCACTGCAGGGCGTGGGACCCACACCCGCCGGGCGCCTCTCCTCCTCGCCGCCCCGAACCGCCCGTAGAGCCGAGGAGGCCAGAGGCGGCCCCGGCCTCGAGCGCCCGCCCGGCCGAGCGCAGACGCCGCGGAGCATCCTCCCGAGGGCAGGGAGGGCGCGGCCGCCCCACGCTGCGGGCCGGGGGCTGCGGACGGCGCCTCGCCCGGGCGGGCCCCCACCCACCCCTCGGCGCGCTCACCAGTCAGCGCGCCCATCCCGGAGCCGGCGGTGCTGGTAGTCAGTCCGTCTGCCCCGAGGTAGAGGGGCCGGCGAGCAGGGCGGCGCCGTGGCCCGGGCGAGCGAGGCAATCAACAGGCTGCTCCCGGCCGGGCGCGGCGCCGGGGCGCGCGGCTGCTGCGGAGCAGGCTGGGAAGCGTAGTTCGAGGCGGCGTGCGGCGGCCGCGCGGAGGCGGGACCCCGTGCCCACTGGCTGTCACCCCGGGCTTCCTCACCCCTCCCCTGAAGGTGTCCTCGCCCAGAATCTGCGTCCCGACCCCGTAACCGCTGTGCAGGCGAGGAGGACCTCAGCCTTGGGACCAAGCTGTGCGGGCTCTTTGGAGAAGCTCGGGGCTACGGATAGGGTGGGTGGCAAAGGCTCTCCAAGCTTGTGAGGAGCTGTTGGGTGAGTGACCATCTTTAAGTGGAAGCCTTGTTAACACCGGTTCAGAGACAGAGCAGGCCTGCCCTAGGTTTTATTGGCTTTACGCCGGCCTAGGGCGGGGCGTGGGGAGGAGTACCTGGGGTACATGCCTGGGGGTAGGGAGGTGGGGTGTAGCGAGGCCGATCTAAGGGTTGTGGGTGAGAATGTTCGAGAGCCCACGCACACGCAGTGGCGTCACTAGAGGAGAGGCTGGCTAATTTAGCCTCTCTGTGCCTTAGCATCCTTATCTGTAAGGTAGGCTTAAAGCTTGAAGACATGTTGTGAGGACTAAACGCATTTTAGTACGACAGACGCGCCGGGTGCATATGTGAAAGCACCTGTGTGTGGCACTTAGCACCTACTCAATAAATGTTCCTCGGGAGTTGCAGGGGAGACCCGGGCACACTTCCGGCCTCGAAAGCCCTACGTATAATGCTAAGCTAAAGATAGTCGGCCTCGTTGGTCTGGATAAATGTTACAACCCGCCGGGTTTGCTATTGTCACACGTTTAGCAGGCTCACTTCATCCGGAATGTAAACTGTGATGTGTCCTCTATGCCAGGTTCTTGGGAACTACAAAGATAGAGAAAATACTGTCTGGTCTCTGAAGCATGAAGTGGGGTGGGGTAACATTGGACAAAGATTGAAATTATGAAAATATATGGCATAATAGGATTGCCTTCCAGAAACGTTTTCTAATCAGATGTGATATCTCTCCTTTTTGAGCCCTTGCTGCATATTTTCAGTGCAATATTTCACATTATGGTGGGATTTGCATCTTCCAGATGTGGTGGAAGGAAAATGAACCAAAGAGGTGGATGCACCATTGCTGGCATAATCTCTGAAATAGGCAAAGGGTGAATGGAGGTGAAACAGTATCATAATCTGGCATGACCTGTGCAGTAATCGTGTGACCAAAAAGAAAAAGTGCCGCAGAGAATTCCATGTTTGAAAATAGTAGCATCACTTTGCATTTGTGGAAGTACTTTCCTATCCATGTTCTAGCTTGATTTTTGCAACAGCCCTGTAAGAGGCAGAGTGAGGATTTTTTTCTTCAGTTAAGAGTTCTAAGAGACACAGGTGATATGAGTTATTCGGTCATCCAGCTGGTCATTAAGCCTATCTTCTCTCCTTCAGCCCTGACCTTCCCCAAAGGGGCACTCACAGCACTCTCTTTCCTTTGTACATTTCAAAACAGGACCATACCTTCCCCAGCAAGAGGGCTGAATCAGAAAATAAAGTTAATTCTCAAAGGCTCTTGAAACTATGAAAATGAACAATGGCATACAGTAGCTGCTGATTGAGAGACCAGTGTTGTTTCCACTATTCAACACTATAGTAATGAACTATAGTTTTGGCCTCCTCACCAGAATGACTAATCTGAGCGGGAAGGAGTGAACTTAAATGGAGGTGTGACCAAATCAATTTAAATCACATTCCCAAGTGTTCCTATATGTTTGTTATTCCAAATACCCTATGTAACAGACCAGATGTCTTTGACTTTTTTATGTTGTACATTTGTCACAAATTATAGCTTTCTGTTAAATAAGAATAGGACTGCTTACAGGTCAAGCTAGTAGCTTCCTCGGAGAAAGCTGATGGTAGGCATAAGCTGAAAATAATAAAGCAATTTTATTCAGATTTGAAGAAAGAGTAGCAAAGGTTTGATATAGCAAAGATACTTAGTGGTGTACTATCTTTCTCATTGGCTTCCTTGTGATTCCCTGAAAGGAAAAGGTCTGCATGGGATGAAATGAATGGAGCACTGCTTCAGATGAAGATTGTGAAATGAAGCAGGTGCAGAAATGATTTCTTAGGTTAAAGTCATAGGTGGCAGCCAAAGCAGAGATACAAGAGCTCTCCAACGGTCCCAGTCCCATTTATATGAAAATGTAAAATTGAAACACAACTCCTAGAGCTGAAAGGGACCTTACAGATCATCTTGTCTTGCCTCTTCATGCAGTGAGGAGGCTGATACATCGAAAGTAAATTCGCAATGGAATATGTAGCATACATCATTTGGAACACGTAGTAGATACTGTTGCTTGCCTACTCAACATCCATTCCCGCCTTTTCCTTCTTCTTTGCAGAAGCCTGTAAAGGTGTTCACCCATTAGGGAACCTGACCCTATTACCATCCCATACCAACCTGTCATGGGCAAGGGGAATACAATCAATCCTCTTGACTGGCCACTGAGAGATTAGGGGTGGGCATGTGACCCAGTTCTGGCAAGTGAGGCCTGAGGAGGGGTCAGCTGAAGTCCTTCTAGGAAAGGTTTTCTTGCTCTTAAATAGAGGCATACAGGGAAACATGCCACCATCTCCATGGGATGTTGTTGCATCTGGCTGTTTTACCTCAAACTGGAATAGCCATTTTAGGGGATCCAGCCTTAAAACAAAGCCAACACACTGATGATGGCAGAGTAAAGAGATAGAATGAACTTGGGTCTGTGATGTTGTTTTTGAGACAGTAAACCAATCAGCCCTGGTGCTGCCCTACCTCTGGACTTATTATTGTAGGAGATAATATCCTTATTGTTGAGCCCATTTGAGATGGAGTTTTCTGTTACTTGAAACTGAAAGAATCCTAAGTGTTGCAGATGAAATGTGAAAGTAAATTCTTTGGATGGACTGAAGGACTACTTCCCAGAGTTAATAAAAACAAACAACAACCACAACCCAGGCAAAGGATAGGGATATTATCCATTATAAATGGATAGAAGTATGCGTTTTAACTATGGTTAAATTGTGGTTTCCAATCCAGACAGACCTGGGACGAACCCATATATTTACTGCTTGCTTGACTGTGGCCAAGTTTCTTTAACCTTTCTAAGCCTCATTTTCTTCATCTCTAGGCTGGGGATAATAATACTTACCACATGGGGTTGTTATGAAGATGAAATGAGATAATTTGTGTCAAGTATGCTACAAAGGATATGGTGTCTAGTAAGCACTAAAGGAGTGGTGACTATCTTGATGAACTATGAATTATCTTATTTATAGTGTAATAAATAACACTATAACAGCCCTGGTGCTGCATCTAAAAGTGAATCACTATATAATAGTGATCATATTAAATGACACCACAGTGATGTAAGCAACAAAGTCCAGAATGTGGGAAACTCTACATGACAACCCAGTTCTTCAATAAATTGCAAGAAAAATAAGGGAAGGAGAGTTTATAGATACACAGAAATAGAAGAGGCAAATAACCATATGTAGTGTGTTATCTTGATTTGAACAAAGCAGCCGTTAAAAAAAATCACATTTATGAGACAACTGGGGGGAATGTGAACACAGAATATTTGATTATCTTAGGGTATTATTTTAAAATTGTTTGGATGTGATAATGGTATCATGTTATTTTTTTAAAAAGAGTCATCTTTTGGAAAGATACTACTGAATATTACTGAAAAAATACTGAATATTTGCAGAAGAAATAATATCTGGGATTTGCTTTTCAAATAATCCAGCATGAGAGTAGTGGTAGGGTGGCAGGGTGGAGGTATCGATGAAACAGGATAGGCCATGAGTTGATAATGGTTGAAGCTGAGTAATGGAGCTTTATTAAACCATTCCCTCTGCATTTTTTTTTTTTTTGGTAACTTTTGACCCCCTTCCATGTGATGAGAACTTTTTAATATCTTTTCTCTTAACAACTTTCAAATATGCAATACAGTATTATTAACTATAGTCACATGCTGTACATTACATCCCCATGACTGATTTATTTTATAACTGTAAGTTTGTATCTTTTGACCCTCTACACCCATTTCACCCACTCCCCACTCCTTGCCTCTGGCAACCACTGGTCTATTCTCTGTCTACAAACTTGGTTTTTGTTTTTGTTTTTGTTTTAGATTCCACATGTAAGTGAAATCACACAGTATCTGTCTTTCTCATCTGACTTATTTCACTAAGGATAATGCTCTCAAGGTCCATCCATGTTGTCGCAAATGGCAAGATTTCATTCTTTTTTGTGGCTGAATAATCTCTGTATTTTTATTTTTTTAATTTATTATTATTTTTTAAATCTCGGTATTTTTAAAATACAGCTTCCCTGAGATATATTTCAAATACCATAAATTTACCCTCTTAAAGTGTACAATTTTGGGCTTCCCTGGAAGCACAGTGGTTGAGAATCTGCCTGCCAAGGCAGGGGACACGGGTTCAAGCCCTGGTCCGGGAAGATCCCACATGCCGCAGAGCAACTAAGTCCGTGCACCACAACTACTGAAGCCCGCGCACCTAGAGCCCGTGCTCCGCAACAAGAGAAGCCACCGCAAAGAGAAGCCTGCGCACCGCAATGAAGAGTAACCCCCGCTCGCCGCAACTAGAGAAAGCCCGCACACAGCAACAAAGATCCAATGCAGCCAAAAATAAATACATAAATAAATTAATTTTTAAAAATCTTTTGCCTACTTTTTAAATTGGGCTATTTGTCTTTTTATTATTGATCTATAAATGTTTTTTATGTGTTCTGATTATAAATTCCTTATCAGACATATTATTTGCACATATTTTCTCCCATTCTGTGGGTTGTTCTTTTTTCTAATTTCTTGATGGTATCCTTTGGTAAACACCCTTTATCAGTTTGAAGAGGTTCCTGTCTATTCCTACTTTGTTCAATGATTTTATCATGAAAGGGTGTTAGATTGCAACAAAGACTTTTTCCGTGTCTGTTAATATGATCATGTGGGTTTTTTCATTTATTCTATTAATATGGTGTATTACATTTATTTTCAGATCTTAAATTAACTATTCATTCCTGAGATAAATCCTACTTGGTCATGGTGTATAATCCTCTTTATATATCGTTGGAATTGGTTTGCAAGTATTTTGTTGAAAACCTTTTGTGTCCATATTCATAGGAAATATTGGTCAGTAGTTTTCTTATCTTTTGATGCTTTGACTAGTTTTGGTATCAGAGTAATACTAGCCTTATAGAATGAGTTAGGAAGTGTTGCTTCCTCTTCTAATTTTGGGAAGCATTTATGAAGGACTGGTATTAATTTTTTAAATTCTTTAAATGTTTGGTAGAATTTACCAATGAAACCATCTGGGCCTTGGCCTTTTTTGTTGGAAATTTAAAAATTACTAGTTCAGTCTTTGTGGTTGAATTCAGATTACGTATTTCTTCTTGAGTCAGTTTTGTTAGTTTGTGTCTTTCTAGGAATTTATCCGTTTCATCTAAGTTACCTTGTTTGTTGGCAAACAGTTGTTCGTAATATTTCTTTATTATCCTTTTTCTTTCTGTAATATCAGTAGAGATATGAAGATCTAGGAGATGTTCCCTCCTTCATTCCTAATTTTGGTATATGCATCTCTTTCTTTTTTTCTTGGTCAGTCTAGCTAAAGGTTTGTCAATTTTGTTGATCTTTTCGAAGAACCAACTGTTGGTTTCGTTGATTTTCTCTATTGTTTTTCTAGTCTCCATTTCATTTATTTTTGCTATAATCCTTATTAACTTTACTATGGCTGAGATGGTTTCACTCGTGAATTCTACCAAGAATTTAAGGAAGAAATGTTACCAATTCTCTATAATCTCTTCCAGAAAGTAGAAGCAGAGGAACATTTCCTAACTCATTCTGTGAGGCCAGTATTACCCTAATACCAATACCAGACAAAGATATTACAAGGAAGAAAAATTACAGGTCAGTATCTCTCATGAAAATAGATGCAAAAGTCTTCAACAAAATATTAATAAATTGAGTTCAGGAATGCATAAAAAGAATCTTACTAACAAGTGGAGTTTATTCCAGGTATGCAAGGCTGGTTCACCATTTAAAAAATCAATAAATCTATCACATCAGCAGGCTAAAGAAGAAAAAACTTATATGATCATATCAATGGATATAGAAAAGGCATTTGACAAAATCCAACATTCATTCATGATAGAAAGCACGCAGAAAACTAGGAATAGAGGGGATCGTCCTCGATATGATAAAGAAGATATATAAAAACTACAGCTGACATACTTAATGGTGAGAAACTAGATGCTTTCCCCCTAAGATCAGAAACGAGGCAAGGATATCTCCTCTCATTATTCCTATTCAACATCATACTGAAAATCCTAGTTAGTGCAGGGCGACTAGAAGGGGAGGGAAGGTATATACAGATTAGGAAGGAAGACATGAAAGTCTTTGTTCATAGATGACATGATTGTCTATGTAGAAAATCCCAAAGAATTATTTTAAAAACCTTTCGGAACTAATAAGTGATTATAGCAAGGTTGTTAAGTTACAAGGTCAACAGACAAAGGCAATTGCTTTCCTGTAATTGTAAATTAAAAACACAACATCATTTATTTTAGTACCAAAAAAAAAAAAGAAAGAAAGAAAAAAATACTTAGGTATATGTATCTATATGAGGGAAACGACAAGCTCTGATGAAAGGAGTTAAAGAAAATTTAAATGGTGAGATATTTCATGTTTATAGAGAGAAAAACTCAGTGTTGTTTGGATGCCATTTCTTCCCAACTTGACCTATAGATTCAGGGCAATCCCAATCAAAATCTGAACAAGTTATTTTGTAGGTATCAACCAACTAATTCCAAAGTTTATATGGAAAGGTAAAAGACCCAGACTAGTCATACAATACTGAAGAGGAAGAACAAAGTCAAAGGACTTACACTACCAAATTTCAAGACTTACCATAAAGCTACAGTAATCATAACAGTGTGGTATTAGTGAAAAAATAGACAAATAGATCAATGAAACAGAATAGAGAGCCCAGAAATAGACTCACACAAATACAGTTAACTTATCTTTGACAGCGAAGCAAAGACAATTTAATAGAGAAAGGATAGTTTTTTCAACCAGTGGTGCTTAGCAACTGGACATCCACATGGAAAAGAATAAATCTAAACACAGAATTCTCACCATTCATAAATATTAACTGAAGATGGATCATAGACCTAAATTCAAATCGCAAAACTATAAGACTTACAGGAAATAACATAGGACAAAATCCCAGTGACTTTGGATTTGATGATGACTTTTTAGATACAACACCAGAAGCAGATTCGGGAAAGAAAAAATTGATAAGTTGGGCTTTATGAAAGTTGAAAACTTCTTCTCTGAGAAAGACACTGTTAAAAGAATGAAAAGGCAAGCCACAGACTGGGGAAAATATTTGTTGGCAAAGATGTGGAGAAATTGGAACCTGCATACATTGCTGCAAGTGGGAATGTGAAACGGTGCAGCTGCTATGGAAAACAGTTTGGTGGTTCCTCAAAAAGCTAAACATGTGACCCAGCGATTTCAGTCCTAGGTATCTTTCTAAAGAAATCTAAAGTAAGGACTTGAACAGATACTTATATGCCAGTGTTTACTGCAGTATTATTTACAACTGCCAAAATGTGGAAACAACCCAACAAGTATCCATCAGCCGATGAATGGACAAACAAAATGTGATCTATCCATACAATGAAGTATTATTCAACCATAAAAAGGGATGAAGTTCTGACACGTGCTACAACATGGATGAACCTTGAGGACATTATGTTAAGTGAAACAAACCATACACAAAGGACAAATATTCTAAGTTTCTATTTGTAAGAAATGTCTATAATAGGCAAATTCATAGAGATAGAAAGTAGATTAGAGGTTACCAGGGGCTGTGGGAAGTAGAAATCGGAAGTCACTGCTTAGTGTTTATAGTTTCTGTTTGGAGTGATGAAAACGTTTTGGAGATAGTGTTGTGATGGTGGTACCACATTGTGAATTGTATTTTGTGCCACTAAGTTGTATACTTAAAAATGGTTAAAGTGGTTAATTTTATATTATACATATATATTTTACCACAAATTAAAAAACTAATAATGTAATGTGAATTTTTTTTTTTTTGCGGTACGTGGGCCTCTCACTGCTGTGGCCTCTCCCGTTGCGGAGCACAGGCTCCGGACGCGCAGGCTCAGCGGCCATGGCTCACGGGCCCAGCCGCTGCGCGGCATGTGGGATCTTCCCGGACCGGGGCACAAACCCGTGTCCACTGCATCGGCAGGCGGACTCTCAACCACTGAGCCACCAGGGAAGCCCGAAACATTTTATATGGGTTAATTGTATGGTATGTGAACTATTTCTCAATAAGCCTGTTAAAATGTGCAATTATATAATTATAGCACAATTTACTTATCTGTTCTGCTGCTGAATCATTGATTATTTCCAGTTTTTGTTGTTCTGAATGATGCTGCTATGGACGTTTTCACAACATGTCTCCTGCTGTATAGGTACGAGATTTTCAACAGGGGATATACAGTGTCTAGTATTGGAATTTCTGGTTTGTAGGGAATGTGCATGTACAGTTTTGCAAGACAGTGGCAGAGTGTTTTTCAGAGTGGCTGTACCCAATTGTACTCCTCCCAGCATTGCATAGAATTCTTATCTTCACTGGTAACTGGTCTTACCAAACTTAGATTTTGCCCATCTGGTGAGTGTAAAAGGGTTACTCTTCGTGGTCTTAATGTGAATTTTTCTGATTTTAATGAGATTGAGTATTTTTTCATATGTTTATTCACAATTAGGATATTTTCTTCTATAAAATTCTAGTTATCCCATTGGATTATGTCTTTTATTGTTATGTAAGAATTAGCTCTTTAAATATTCTAGATATTAATCTTTGGTTGATTGCATATGTTACAAATAGACATTCCTTGCTACCAGAATTTATGAAGTTTCTGAATTCAGATAACCAGAGTTCAAATAATGAAGAATACCTAGTTTTCAGAATCTATTTCATTCTTTATTTTCATATAAAAGTTAGCTAGAATTTGGATAATGAGATAATTCAACATTTTATTCAAATATTTTTGGTTCCTAGGACACCTGTTTCTTCTCTTAGTTTCTAATTTGTCTTTTTATTTCCTTTAAGATATCTTTTTTGTTAGAAGTTCTTAATTTTAACGTTGTCATGCTTATCAATCTTTTATGAATAGAGCTTTTTTTCATCCTACTAAAGAAGTCTTTTCTTGTCCTGAGATCATAAAGATATTTTTCTCTATATTCTTCTAAAAGTTTTATCTTTCACAATTTTTTTTTTTTTTTTTTTTTTGCGGTACGCGGGCCTCTCACTGTTGCGGTCTCTCCCGTTGCGGAGGACGGGCTCCGGACTCGCAGGCTCAGCGTCCATGGCTCACGGGCCTAGCCGCTCCGCGGCATGTGGGATCTTCCCAGACCGGGGCACGAACCCGTGTCCCCTGCATCGGCAGGTGGTCTCTCAACTACTGCGCCACCAGGGAAGCCCTATCTTTCACATTTAAGTCTGTAATTCAACTGAACTTAAATTTTGTGTGTGGTAGGAAGTAGAGATTCTACCATGTGGATAACTAATTGTCCTGACATCATGTGTTTTATAGACCATTTCCCAGTGACCTACAATGCTACCTTTGTCATAGATGAAGTTCTTATACATTTGTGATTGTGTTTCTGGGTGCACTATTATCCATTGGTTTTCCAGCATCAGTATCACCCTGGCTTAACTATTATAGCTTCATAATAATTCTTGATATCTGGTAGGGCAGTTTCCCTTTCCTTATTCTTCAAAAATATCTTGGCTGTCTGTGGGTCTTTGCTTTTCCATATCAACTTTAGAATTAGCTTGTCATGTTTTTTGCAAACCCATTGCTGTTTCATAGAATATACGATCAATTTGTAGAGTACTGACATTTTGTATTTTATTGAGTCTTCCTGTCCATGAACATGGTGTAGTTTTTCCATTTATTTAAGTCTTCTTTAATGTATTTTCAAATATTAAAAATTTTTTCTGTAAAGGTCTTGCCCATCCTTTATTAGATTCATTCCTTTGTTCTATCTATTCTGTCATTTAATCTACTAATGTCTTAATATTAAGGCACCCTTGAATTTCTAGGATAAAGTCATCTTGTTTATGATGGATTATCATTTTTATGCACTGCTAGATTTGGCTTAATAATATTTTAAGATTCTTATATCCATCTTTATGAGCGTGATACCTTCCTCAACTGGTTTTGGTCATGGTTATCCATGATGGATATGGGATTGGGTGTATGGTTATATTATGAACTAAGTTGAAGATTGTTCCTGCTACTTCTTTTCTCTGAAAGAGTTCACATAAAATTGGATTGATCTGTTCTTTGAAAGGTTGATAGACTCTTCCAATAAGATCTTCCGATGCTGACTTTTTTTTGGTAACAAGATTTTTAACTCTAGTACTGATTCAGTTTCTTTAATGGTTATAGAACCATTCAGACTTTCTATTTTGTCACGTATTAGTTTAGGCAAGTTGTTTATGGTTGTAGCTTACAAATCCCTCTTGTTTTGATACATAAGCCTGTCCCTTTTTTATTGCCAACTCAATTATGAATTTCATTAAAAAATTAAATTATAAATACTTATATTAGGAGGACTTCAAGTTAGTTTAGACTTCCAGCTTGCTAGAACCAGAACCAGATATGAATTTCTTCAACTTTACTAGATATTGTCCTACAGCTCTTCAAAGTGGTTGCACCTATTTATACTGCCACCAACACTGTTTGAGAATTTCTGTTGTTCAACAGGAATCTTACCAATACTCAGAATTGTCCAGTTCTTTAATTTTTGCTAGTGTCATGCCTATGAAATTGTAGTTTTAAATGGAATTTCTCTGCTTTTTGGTAAGGTTGTGCATCTTTCTATTGGCCATCTGCGTTTTATCTTCTGTAAATTGTCTGTTCATATCTTTTGACCATTTTTCTAGTGGGTGTTTTTCTTCTAATAACTTGTAGGCATTTTAACATACTCTGGATAGTAATACTTTGTCAGTTATAGGTATTCAAATATATTTTCCCATTTTACACCTTGTCTATTGAAATTTTTCAGGTGCCTTTTCAGGACAGAGGTTTTTATGTTTATATATAGAATTTGCCAGTTGTTTTCTTCGTAGTTTGTATTTTTGGTATCTTGCTTAAGAAATTCTTTGCTATCCTAAGGTTATAAGGATATTCTAAAAGTGTTAAAGTTTGCTTTTCCCAATTATATATTTAATCAGTCTATAATTGATTTTGGCATATGGTATAAGGTAGAGATCTACAATTTTTTTTTTTTTTTTTTTTTTTTTTTTTTGCAGTACGCGGGCCTCTCACTGTTGTGGCCTCTCCCGTTGCGGAGCACAGGCTCCGGACGCGCAGGCTCAGCGGCCATGGCTCACAGGCCCAGCCGCTCCGCGGCATGTGGGATCTTCCCGGACCGGGGCACGAACCCGTGTCCCCTGCATCGGCAGGCGGACTCTCAACCACTGCGCCACCAGGGAAGCCCGAGATCTACAATTTTTTTCCACGTGGATGGCTAATTGTGGCAGCAGCATTTATTGTCATAGATTCATTTCTCTGATATGTGTGGGTCTGCGTCCCCTTCTTACATTTATTTGTCTTTCCCAGCATCACTACTATAATAGTTTAGTTCTCATCACATTTTTTGTAAATCTTGATGATTGTAAAGTTAAGTCTCCCTTTCTCATTCTTCTTCAGGAATGTCTTGGCTCTTCTTAGCCTTTATCTTCCATATGAATTTTAAGGTAAGCCTGTCATGTCCTTTGAAGAATCCTATAGGGATTTTGGTTGGAATTTCAATGAATTTATATATGAGTTTGGGAAGGAAATGAAATTTTTGCATGTCCCCATTTATAAACATGGTATATCTCTATTTTTGTTTAAATCTTCTTTTATGTCCTTTAATAGAATGTAATAACTTTTCCATATAAAGCATGCTTCTCTTTTGCTAATTTTATTCCTAGATTTTTTTTTTTTTTGGTATCTAAAAGGTTGTCTTTTCCACACAATATTTTCTGATTGATTGACGCAATTGATATTTGCATAATGTGTCTTATAGTCTTATGTCTTATAGTTTGAACAGTTCCAATGTAGACATTATCTGTGTTATCTGTAAACATTTTAGTATTGTTTATAATTGGTAAATAACGGTTTATTTCTTTTCAATCTTCATTTCCATTTCTCCTTCTTTTTCTTATTGCATTGGCTAGGACCTCCAGAACAAAATTAAACAGGAGTAGTAACAGAAGCCTTCCTGTTCTCATTCTTGATCTCAGAGGGAGTGCTTCTAATGGTCACTACTAATGATGAGGTTTGTTCTATGTTGTAGGTAGATATACATAAAACTAATTTTGAAGTTCTGGTTGAAGAAGGAAAAATAAATGTACAGAAAATTCAATCTGAGACACAAATTGTAGATATTAACTTTGGATTAGGGAGAGATCGATATAAAATTCACAGGGGCTTTCCTGGTGGTGCAGTGGTTGAGAATCTGCCTGCCAATGCAGGGGCCACAGGTTCAAGCCCTGGTCTGGGAAGATCCCACATGCCGCGGAGCAACTGGGCCCGTGAGCTACAACTACTGAGCCTGCGCATCTGGAGCCTGTGCTCCGCCAACAAGAGAGGCCGCGATAGTGAGAGGCCCGCGCACCGCGATAAAGAGGGTCCCCCGCTTGCCACAACTAGAGAAAGCCCTCGCACAGAAACGAAGACCCAACACAGCCAAAAATAAATTAAATAAATAAATAAATAAAAGAATCCTCCGGCCAATGCAGAGGACATGGGTTCGAGCCCTGGTCCAGGGAGATCCCACATGCTGCGGAACAACTAAGCCTCTATGCCACAACTACTGAGCCTGAGCTCTAGAGCCCGTGAGCCACAACTACTGAGCCTGTGTGCCACAGCTACGGAAGCCTGCGCACCTAGAGCCCGTGCTTTGCAACAAAGAGAAGCCACCTTAATGAGAAGCCCGTGCACCAAACAAAGAGTAGCCCCTGCTCGTAGCAACTACAGAAAGCCTGTGCGCAGCAATGAAGACCCAACACAGCCAAAAATAAAAATAAATAAATTTATTTTTAAAAATTCGCAGGAACACTAGATATTTGACAACAGCTCAAATCTATCTAGGAAAAAATAACTCACAAAGAACCCTAACCATGCAACATCAAATAAGTACTTATTTAAGCCGATTAATTTCTGAGAGCTAGAGGAAACGCTAGTGAAGATCACAAAAAGGAATCATGGAGAAAATTCTGAGAACTGTGTTGAATTTATTTCAGAGCATTTTAGAACTGTTCTAGACATGTTTTCTGACCCAGGATTTCTTATGGCTGGAGAAATTGAAAATAACTAGGGACAGCTTAGAAATTAGCTCTGATAAGAGAGAAGTGGGATGGCTTTCGAATCTCCACACATTTCTTGTGATAACTTTTCCCTTGCACTTTTACAGAGGACTTGGTCTTTTTGTAAAGGAATTAAGTGATCATCACCTAGCCTTTTTCCTTCCTGGCTCATTTTCTGCCTCCTTATATATACTGTTCTGCCTTTTGGGAATCTCTGACTCCCAAAGCTATCTTCCTGGTTCCTTATTTAGGCCTGTCTTTCCCCACTTTAATTCAGCATTTCCCAAATTGTAAAATTTCTGAGAAAAAAAGGGGTTCCATGGTCAAATGAGTTCGGGAAATATGGTGTCAAGCAAAATCCAATACCTTATTTTACTACAGGACTTCTAGAGCCTTCGGTATACTAATGTGCACTGTGAATCTCCAAAAGGGAAGCATATATCGCAGTGTTTCTCCAATTAATTGATCGTGGAACCCTTTGCAAACAACACCTAATAACACCTCATAGAACCCAGTTCATTAATTTTCAAATAAAAACTTCCATTGCTTCAGTAAACTTTTCTTTAGTGGAAGACATGTGATATGCTATCTCTCTACTAGACTGTCGACTCTGAGGGCAATTTCTCCTGTTTTCTTGAAGTATTACCTGATCTCATTTATATATTGAAACTCTGGGGTTCTGCCTCTTTCTTAGGTCCTGGGGTAGGCACACTGGACACCACCCAAGAGTTCCTCTATGGCAGACTCTTGCTAAATTACCTAATTTAGCTTTCAAGATCTTTTTACTACATCTCAATTCAACCACTTTTGACGCTTTATTCGGGGCACTGAGCTAGGTAGGCACTGCTGGAGCTAAAAAGGATGAGTAAGATCTAGTTATACCTCCCAGGAGTATGTATAGAGGAGATAAGACAAGTACATGACACAAAACACGAGTTAAATGCTAAAGAAGAGGTACAAACCACCTTGATATTCAATGGAGAAACAATAACAATTGGGCAGTTGGGGGAGGGGGACAGGTGGGAAGAATCAGGAAAGATCTCATTTTGGGATGTATCATTTGGGATGGACCTTAATATTTTCTTAAATGTAGACAGAGAGTATTGGAAGAGTGGGGTTACAGGTGGAGGGTATAGCATATGCAAGGCATGAGGGTAAGAAGTTCAAGTGGCAGGAGTATATGGAGTTTGCAGGATGAGTTGTAGATGGGGTACGGCCAGAGCATGAATAATAAAAATGGAAATAAGAGTTGAATGCCAGTGTGAGTTAATACTGCTGTCCACAGGGAGCCACTGAAGAATTTTTGAGCGGAAGGGTGATTCGGGGTCCACGTGTTCCTCCCCCACTCTCGTCCTGTCTCCTATACTCTAGTTCCTTTGCCTCTGTCCAGCACAGCGACATATCAAAACTTCAGCCAATGAATCAAACCTCCAGTCTCCTAACCTGCCTGTAGGGTACTTCCTCCTGGAGAGCTGTCCAGAGTACAACCGAATCCTGAGCGCTAGATTCTAGTAAACGCGCACCCACTCTGTGTAGAATACGGAAGCCAGAAAGTTGAGGAGAGGGTGTTCAGATAAAGACTACAGATAAGAGGTCACTGATGGCGTTAATGACAAAACTTTGGGGAGTCATGATTTCAGGGTATCAAAGAGGAAACTGATAAGAAAAAATTGGGTGCAGATAGTAAATTCTAAGCAGTGAGCCAGGAGAATGAACGGTAGCTAGGCAGACTTTCAAGGCAACACAGGACTAAAATTGGCACTGGTGTGCAATGGAGAGTGAAAGCAAAGCAACTGGAGGGTTAGTTTGAGGTCAGCCACCCGGCCTTAGAAGCACTATCCCCCTGGAGTGTTGAGCACACTGGACCCTCCAGGCTGTTGAGATGGGCCTGGAGTAACTGTGTGTGTTTCATGGTCTTAATGTTTTCTGTGAGGCCCTGGGGTAATCGGGTGGGAGCGGGAAGTACCCTTGGCTGGGGGTGCTTGAAGGTCTGAGAAAGCTGGCGCCTGCTGGGGAATCAATAAAGGAGTCAGAGCAAAGCTTTGGTGTTTTGCTGTTTACAGGGTAGGGCTTTAACAAGGCTGTGTCGGCCCGGCGCAGGGTTGCCTCCGGGGCCGAGGGCGCCTAGGGATGGGGCCCAGTAGCTCCACGGCAAGGGGCCTTAGCGCGCCCCGCTCCTCGCACCGCAGGGCCAGCCGGGTCCCGGCGCGCAGGGTGGAGCCGGGTCGTCGGCGGGGCAGCAGCTGGAGCTCGTTTCGCTCTCCTCCCTGCAGGTGCGCTGGGGAAGGCGGAACGCGTAGGAGCAGGTGCCCACCATGGCCGGTCCGCAGCTTTCCGCCGCGGCCTCCAGCCCGCCGTCCCCGCGGAACGGCCTTCCGCAGCCCCTGTGAGGAGGAAGAGGAGGCGGTGGCGGACGAGGCGCCGCCCTCTTGGCGAGCTTCCCGACCCGGCGGCCTCCGCAGGACCCATGGCTGATTCCTCGCCCGAGCGGTCCCTGCGGGCAGCCGGACCCCGCACGCCCCGGTCCTCGGCCCCCTCGGCGCCGCCACCGTCGCGCTCGCTCTCCGAGGCCGAGGAGGCCGAGCTGTCGCTGAGCCTGGCGCGCACCAAGACCCGCTCGTACGGCAGCACGGCCAGCGTGCGGGCGCCGCTGGGCGCCGGCGTCATCGAGCGCCATGTGGAGCATCGGGTGCGCCCCGGCGACACGCTGCAGGGCATCGCGCTCAAGTACGGAGTCTCGGTGAGCAGTGCTGGTGGCTGCGGGCGGGGGCGCAGCAAGTATCGGGGCGTAGGGGAGGTAGCCAGCCGTCCCCTGGCGGCTCGGCCCCGAGCGCTTGCCCAGCGCGCGCTGCCGGGACAGCTACAGTCGCCAGAGCCTGTCCTGCAGCCAGAGGGGCGGGCCGCCAAGGCTCCCTCCCCGGGTGGGTGCCTCCAGTTCTCGATGCCCTGCCTGTACTCAGACCGGATCTGCCGCGTGAGGAAGGAAGGTCAAAGCGGACCAGGGCGTTGGCACCCTGGGAGCCAAATTCGCCCGATTTTGAGTCCCGGTCGTACTGCTATATATTTCCTGAAAGCCGAACTGAGGTGCAGACTTGGGCAGAGAATTTTGTTTTCTGGGTAAACAATCGCTGTGATGAGTCAGGAAAGGTACAGTTGTTCCCGCAGGATGGTTCCGTTTCTATTGATTATGCTTCTTTATTTAGAAGTGAAATTACACCCCTGGGCTCACTGGCAACTGTGAATGTGACTCCTGTCGCTAAGCAGCGGCCAAGAATGTGGTCTAGGTGAGCTGCAGAGCTGTGTTTATTATAAATTTATAAGTGTGTGTGTCTTGGGCCTATTGCATTACACCTCTGGGAAGAACATGGAAAGCTGAGGGAACATATTGTTTCATTAAAATTACTTATAATTAACTCTGAACTATGTGATGGCCTTTTTACATTTGAGCTCTATATCAGTTTTCAATGTTCCTTCCTGAAGCACCCTAGACAGCAATGGGAAGAAAGGTGATCTTATCTTTATCGTTCTCTTTAAGTGAAACTCTTTCTGGCCCTTCACCAGTGACAGAGACTGAGTCATCTCCTTTGCACACCCATTCTGGTATGTGTTTACCTGGCAGGTCCTTCTATCCTTTCAACATTTTGAGAGCAGGGATCTTGCTGTGCAGGCATGTACTGGAGACTTCATGCCATGGTTAGTCCTATTCCGCCCTCTTGGGAGTTTCTAAAAGTGAACATAGAACTTCAATTCTTGTATTTGCATTCATGGGGCCTGGTTTGAGTCAGAGCCAGAGGAAAGCAGCGTTGGGAAGTATCAGCAGCTACTCTTTCTGCTGAATGCCTGTTGTGTGCCAGGCATTGCATTTGTCTTGTTCCGTCTTGTTCTTATTCAGTTTGATTTTCCTAGTAAGCCCTGGAGATAGGTGTAATTAATCTCCTTTTTACAGATGTGAAGGTGGATGAGAGGTAAGGATATTTTCCAAGTATGCTTATTCATTGAGACCAGCTTGAATTATCACAGTGACAAAGCATTTGCTTTGCCCTAGGTATTACTTCTGATTTCCATCCTTATTTATTTATTTATTTTTTGCGGTACGTGGGCCTCTCACTGTTGTGGCCTCTCCCGTTGCGGAGCACACGCTCTGGACGCGCAGGCTCAGCGGCCGTGGCTCACGGGCCTAGCTGCTCCGCGGCATGTGGGATCTTCCCGGACCGGGGCACGAACCCGTGTCTCCTGCATCAGCGGGCGGACTCTCAACCACTGCGCCACCAGGGAAGCCCTCCATCCTTACTTTTATCCTAGTCTTATCAAGAGCTCTCTTAGCATCTTGATTACTGAAGAAGGGAGGTCTTTTCTGTTTGGTTTCTGTGCATCTTATCTACTAGGCTAGGCTGACTGCACCTAGGAATCCATGATACCCAGAGAAGTGTTGTTTCCCTGGTCCCTACCCACAGCAATCTCTCTGCATCCCACTGCCCTCCATGACTTCATTTGGGTTGCTCAGAGCTCCCGAACATCTGCTCACTGCGGTTCTCCACCTTCTTTCTTTTTTAAAAAATAAATTTATTTATTTAATTTATTTTTGGCTGCATTGGGTCTTCATTGCTGAGTGCGGGCTTTCTCTAGTTGTGGCGAGCGGGAGCTATGCTTCGTTGCAGTGCTCGGGTTTCTCACTGTGGTGGCTTCTCTTGTTGCGGAGCACAGGCTCTAGGCGCTCAGGCTTCAGTAGTTGTGGCTCACAGACTCAGTAATTGTGGCTCGAAGGCTCTAGAGTGCAGGCTTAGTAGCTCTAGGGCACAGGCTTAGTAGTTGTGGCACAGGGGCTTAGTTGCTCTGTGGCATGTGGGATCTTCCCAGACCAGGGCTCAAATCTGTGTCGCCTGCATTGGCAGACGGATTCTTAACCACTGCGCCATCAGGTAAGTCCTGATCAAATGCTTTCTAATTCCTGTTTTCACTGATGTAGATCCTGTTACTTACAAATTTATCCCTTTTCATTAAAGCATAAATCAGGTTTTTCATTACCTTTATAAAGACTTGATTTTAAGATGTTAAGCTCAAGTGTAATGAATTGGGAACCATAATCTGTAGCCACAGACAGTCTGTTTCAGGGTTTCTCAACTGCAGCCCTATTGATACTATGGACTGGATATTTCTTTGTCTTGGGGGGCTGTTCTGTGCATTGTAGGATGTTTAGCAGCATCTCTGGCCTCTGCCCACTAGATACCAGTAGCACTGCCCCCCTCCCCCCCATCCAGAAATAGCCAGATATTCCCTGAGGAGCACTCACTGTTGGTTGAGAATCACTGGTTCTCATTTACTTTGGACCCTGAACTCTAGTTGATGAAATTGTTAAGAGACTCTTTCCACTGGTTCTGTAGAACTAGTGAAAGTGAAGATAATCACCGTAACAGTGAACTGATATTCTTGCAGATATTAACTACAGACATTAATCGGATTTACTCATTGAAATTGATATTTCAGGTGGAAGTTAAAAAGGCAGAAAGGTTTTTTTCATTCCCCGACTGAACAGAGAGAAGTTGAGTGAGTTAAGTTTCTGATATTGACTGCCAAGATCACCCACATCGTATTTAGACTGGTTTTGGGTTTTTTTTTTTTGGCTGCGCGGCATGGGGGATACTAGTCCCCCCTCCCAGCCCCAGGGATCCAACCCACACCCCCTGCAGTGGAAGCTCAGAGTCCCAACCACTAGACCACCAGGGCAGTCCCACCCACACTGTATTTAAATTAGTGTTTAAAGGAGTAGGTGATGAGATGTTGGAAATTTAGAGCCTACCTTGAACCTGCTGGATCAGAATATCCAGTAAAGGAGCCCAGGAATGTTCCTGTTTTACAAGCAGGGTCTCTTTGCTCTTTCCCAATGCTGTCCCTTCTTGGAGTCTTTGCCCTTGCTGTTCCATCCATCTGTTGGGAACACTTTCCCTGACAGCTGCATGCAGGGCCACAGGTACGTGCAGATGTCGGACCTGTGTAGTCACATAGGCCCGATGTTGAGAAGAGCCCTGCACTTAATGCTCTGCTGTTGCTGTCTTGAAATTTTTAATAATTTGTGAACAAATGCCCCACATTTTCACTTTTCTCTGGGACCTACAAATCACGTAGCTGATATTGGCTGTGTGACTTGCTCCCTCACTGCCTTCAAGCCTGCATAAATGTCTCCTCCCTGAGGCCTTCCTGACCACTCCATGTCATACTGCAACGCTCCCTCATCCCAGTGCCCCTCCCCCCTTTCCTGTTTTGTTTTCTCAACAGTGTTTACCATTCATCTGATTTTTCTTTCCTCTTTTTTCCCAGCTTCTACCTTTCTGGTGATACATTAGTGAATAAATAAAAATCCATGCCCTCATGGAGCTTATATTTTAGTCAGTGGAGACAGTAAATAAACAAAATATGTTATATATCCGGTGTTGATAAGCAAAATGAAAAAAAAATGAATCGGGAAGGAGACAGGGCTGCTGGAGGTGGCTGCAATTTCAAATGGTGTGGCGGTGGAAGACCTCACAGAGAGAAACTGAAACTGCTGGGGATCAACTGAGAAACTATTCAATGTAATTCAAATCTCAGACACAGACTTGCTTGGGCTGGAATTTCCTGGGCTTTGCTCATCTCCACTGAGACATTAAGTCTCCTCCCCCAACCCAGTATTCTAGATTTTGCTACAGCTTTTGTGGTGATCCCAGCTCCTTTCAGTTGGAGGCAAGCCTCTGGAGGGAACTGACCAGCTCCAGGCAGCTGCTGTGAACTTTTTGTTAGGAAGCCCTGTATATAAACTGAAAGTGGGTGAGAGGCAGTGAGGGAAACTGTTATTTGCACAAACTTTTTCTTCATCTTTTTGTTACCCCCCTGGAAACTTCCCTGTCCTCTACCCTCTCCAGACCACTGCCCCCCATATCCTGAGTCATTTCCTATCCAATTTTATTCCCGGGGTCTTCTCTTTCTCCTCCAATGAGCTGCTAAGCCCACTTGCTTCTTCACACTTCTCCTATCAGATGTCACCTTGCTGAGAAAAGGTGAAATGATTATCATTTTAGGGGGAACAAGTGCAGTGAGTTAGAAATATAAGCGTATATAAATCTTTTGTGTTTATAACTTTAGCTCCTGCTCTTGCTGGAAATTGTTGACCTTTGCTGGTCAAAGGGAAGAGAACCATAACTAAATAGTGCCACCTGTTGTAAGAAGTACGGTAAAGTAGCCCTTAGTAGTTTTAGGTTTTAATAGATTCTCATGCATTCTTTATTTAAAAACAGCTTTATTGATATATAATTTACATATTACAAAATTCACCCATCTTAAGTGTACAATTCAAGGACGTTTAGTAAATTTACAGAGTTGTGCAACCCTCACCACAATCCAATTTTAGAACAGTTCCATTACCCTGAAAAGATCCCTTACTCCCCATTCTCTTCTATTGTCGCAGATAATCATGAATCAGCTTTCTAATCTATAGATTTGCCTTTTCTGGACATTTCATAAATGGGATCTCATATATTCTTCTGAGATAGCATGGAGAAGAAAAAATCCTTTCCCTTATTATTAGCACATGGCAATGGAGGAGGCTGATAGCCACCAACACCTAGCACTTAATAGGAGACAGCGGAGTGAGGAGGTTGAATCCAGCACTTACTAGAACACGAGCTTGAGAGAATGCTTTAATGTTTAAGTCTTTTCCTCTATAATGATGATAATAATCAACTGAGAGTTGTGTGTATATGGAAATATCCCACAAGCAACACAGCGCTGTGTAAATGTTAGTTATCCTGGGTCCTGAAATGTTTTCAGAACAGTTTGTCTTTTTTTAAGGAATGGAGAGGAAGAAAAAGAAGCTTTGAATGTTGCATTCCCAGTTAGGCAGGTGGCCTAATGAAGCTGATCGAAAGTAGCCTTTGGGGAGAGTTCTTGATCATGCCCAGCAGCAGCTATTGAGATAACTTGGGGGCGGGGATATTTTGTGAGTTCCCTCCACAGTGAATTCACCTTTACAAATGTACTTACAGGGGAGTCATTTTAAACAAGTTGGTGGTGGTATTTGTTCTACCTGATTTCACCACGGTCGACCTTGTGGCCATCCTGTCAGCTCTTAACTTGATTATTCCATACATTGTTTCTTAGTAAGCAGATGGTAAATTTCACTGAATCACGCTACTCAATCCTGATTAGGAGACAGTTTTAAAATGAAAGCATTTGGTTGCTGTATCTCCCCCACTAGTCATTTGCTCTCAAGAAACTGAGGGTAGTTCTGCATCACTTTGAAAAGGTCACACTTGCTATTCTCAGCGTTCATTGGGTAGTAGGAGATATTGAACAGAGAGCAGGTGCTAAAGCTGTAGAGTTTTTCAGCTCTTCCTTGTATTGGATCATGAATTTTCTTAGTTTTATGTGAGGTGAAATTCCCAGAACATTAGACCCATCCAAGTTCAGATAAAAGCATAAAACATTCCAAAGCAAATTAAAATATCATTTCACTGTTTGGGATTATTTATATTTCTTATCTGTGCTATTGCAGTTTCTTCCATAACTGAGCTTCCTGTTTCCACTGATGCCTCTTTCTTACCAATCCATTTTCCATAAAGCTGCTGGAGTGCTATTCAAATCATGTCACTCCCTTCCTTTACCCTCCAATGGTTTCGCATCACATTTAAAGTAAAATCCAAATTTTATTTATTATATGAGTGGCCTGCAGCTTGCTCATTACTCCCTATTTTAGCCACACCACTTTTTCCTGCTCTGGGGCCTTGTAACTACTCTATCTGGAAGGACTCCTTTTTTTTTTTTTTTCCCCCTGGCTTTTTGTGTGGCTGGTTTCATTCCTTAACTTCACTACTGGTAATAGAGTTTGGAGCCTATGGTTGTAAAGGAGAACAAGTTAAGATCAAATTAAATACCTTATGAAAAAAAAAACGCTCAGACCTCAGGGCAGTGACAGTATATTATGTTATTCATCTGGGCTTGTTTATATGAAATTTTCTTACATGTTTTTACTTTGTGGGAGAATTTTTTTTTTCTTTTTGCGGTACGCGGGCCTCTCACTGTTGTGGCCTCTCCTGCTGCGGAGCACAGGCTCCGGACGCGCAGGCCCGGTGGCCATGGCTCACGGGCCCAGCCCCTCCGTGGCATGTGGGATCCTCCCGGACCGGGGCTCGAACCCGTGTCGTCCCCTGCATCGGCAGGCGGACTCTCAACCACTGCGCCACCAGGGAAGCCCAGAAATATTTTTTATGGAGAGAAAATTCCTACCTCCTTCCTCCTTATTTGCTGAATACATGTTAGGATCTGCCCTTACTTGTTGCTTTCTCACTTTTAACCAAGTTTAATGATAGTTGCTAACATTTTTGTGCGCTTCCTGTGTGCCATGCATTGTTCTAAGTGTTTTACATGAATTAACTCATTTAATTCTCATAATAATCATATTGTGTGGAAAGTACTATTTTCCTTA
Source organism: Neophocaena asiaeorientalis asiaeorientalis (assembly GCF_003031525.2). NCBI lineage: Eukaryota > Metazoa > Chordata > Mammalia > Artiodactyla > Phocoenidae > Neophocaena > Neophocaena asiaeorientalis. The sequence continues at coordinate 351,912 of NW_020174950.1, forward strand.
CTTTACAGAAAAGAAAATAGACATAGGGGATGATTAGAAAGTGGTAAAGCCAGGATTTGAACCTGGAAAGTATGGCCCCAGAGCCCTTGTTTCTAAGTACTACCTTATATTAACCTCTTTTATCTGTTTTCACCTTCAGTTTCAAACCTGCCCATCCTTAGATTGGTTCCCACCTTGATGCTAACTATGTCTGGACATCCCTGATGTCCTTGATGCTGGCAACCATGTGTCTTCTTAGAGTCTAGACCATAATGGTCAACATACACCTTAAATGCTTGCTGGCAATGCTGAGATGGAGAAGAAGCAGTTCCTGACATTGGGAAGCTCATAGACTTGTTAAAAGAGGCAGTTCTATTGGTGAATCAATGGTAGAATGTCATGCATGAGAGCTAGGAGAGCCCTGCCCTTCATTCCCTGTGGACTCCCTGACTACACACAGCCTTTTACTCAGTCCATTTGTCTTGTGCTTCCTGTCTTCGGCCCCTTGCCTGGCTATGATGGCCTGTCTTGCTCTGAGTGATGGATGTATCGGGGTCCCCACAGAATACATTTAGCGCACTCCAAGGGTGTGGCCAGAGAGGGTTTAATGCAGGGACATTTACAGAAGTGTGAATAGGATTAAGAGAACCAGGAAGGGATGGTGCAGCACCCGAGACCAGCAACAGCAGGGAGACATTACCCCTAGGCCTGAGGGCCAGGGGAAGGAGTGGGGTACCCGACACCGAGGAGAACGGGAGGAGTGGACAAGGGGCTGCCTGGTAGGAGCTCTGCTGTAGAGGGATGCAGGCACCAGAGTCATGGTGTGGTTGTTCTGCTGGTGACTTCCTTGGGAACACTGACTGGAATTCCAAGAACAAGGGGGTTTGGGGAGTGCAGTTCTGAAGAGGTCAGCCTCCTGCAGTTAGAACAAGTTCAAGAAGACTGGGGGATGGATTGGGAGGTGAGGGTGGGTTTAAAGGCAGTAGAATAACCAACAAAACAGATAACTTACCACCCCTTCCTGGTTACTTCTCTGGGTTCATCTTTTATGCCTGTTTCTCTGACCTGTATTAATTATTAATAAATTAATTAATCCATCCATCCTAAGCACTTAGTGTGCATAAGATCTTTGTTAAACCTGGGAGGCTCTAGAAATAACCGGTCTTGACCTGAGGGAATTCACAGTTAATGGCTGATGTTCCCAGCCCATCTTCAGCAATCAGATCCCGGTGTTCCTGGCTGTTTCTGTCTTCCATCATTATTCCCAGGAAACAGTGTCTGTAAGCAGTTGTAGGCCCCTGTCAATAAGTATTTCAAGGGTACTGTATCAGTGAGGGTTCTTTCATGTACAAGTGACAGAAAACTCAAGTTGGCCTAAGCAATAAAAACAAAACAGAGTGGCATTTACTGGCTCATTACTGGAACTGAAGGGTGCGAGGGTATTCTGGTTTCAGGCTTTGATTCAGAGGTCTGATCGCTCTCCTTCAAGGTGGCATTGTTGTTAGGTTCCTTGTGGTGGAAGGATGGCTGCCAGCAGCTCCAGGCCCATCTCTTTCTCACAGAAAAAATAGAGGTCCTTCATCTCCCAGACTCAGCAGAAGTCTCCTTGCATCTCTGAATTGTTTCCAGACGGGACTGTGACCTTTCAGGAGCCGGGGAACTGTGATGCTTCAAAGGGCAGGAATGAGTCATGTGCTCACCCTGGAGCCAGGGGAGGACTCAGTGCCCCTGGAAGCCCTTATACTAATTAGGAGAGATGGAGGGCGTGGATGCTAGGTGGTGAAAACAAGAGGTACTAAAGGCAGATTAGGATATACCTGAACCTGCTATGGATAAGTTTTCAAGTTCTTTAATTTGCTCAAATCTAAGCCTAAACTAGACCAGAGACACTTAGGATTTTTAGATGTTAATTCTGTCTCTAAAAGTGTACCTGCCTATTCATGTTCTTTCTCACCCTTGCCTTCTCTCTTTTAACTAGAAACTAGAACATAAAAGACCACCCTACACAAAAGATACTTTAAAGTAGTATCTTTAAATGAAAAAAGAAAACATTGAATGTACTATTTGTGTGGATTCAGCTTATAGCTAGAAAGCAGGAGGAGCAGGGCCCATCTTATTCAACCATTATTTTTTCAGGCTCTTTGAAGTGGAAATCTAATTTTTTCACTCAGTCGATTTGGCATTAAAGGATCCCAGAATTGGGTTCCATCAGTCATGCACTTTAATCTTGGTGTTGTACGTATGGACTTTAGAGTCAGACGGAAATTCTGGCTCATACAGTTGCGGAGCCATATGCACTTGGTCAAATCAGTCATCTCTTGTGTGCCTTAATTTCTTCATGGGAAAATGGACAGTAAGTACCATTTACTGCTAAATTGTCTCTCCCTTTCACACCTATATCTCTACACCTACACCCATATCCTCTATGCATATACATGTATAAACTCTCATTTAATCCTTCCAACAACCCTGTGAAGGGTAGATGATACCTGTCTTACACATGAGTAAATAGGCTCAATGAGAGAAGTAACACGCTTATGTTCAGACAGTTTGTGTTGGTGGAGCTGGGATTGGAAATTAGCTCTGTCACATTCCCAAGCCTGTGTGCTTAGCTGTTGTACCAAGCTGTCTTGGTGACAATACCTCACAAGAAAATTAGCTGGTACAGTGCATGTAAAGAACCTAGCATGGCGCGAGTTCCCAGGCTAGTTGGGTGGAGAAGTCTGCAGATGCATGATGGTCGGGTGTGATGAACATGAGGGTAGGTATTTCTCCGACAGCTCTCCAAGAGTCCTGTCTGCACTTACCCACATTTGTGGACTTAGGCATGCCACTTAACTCCCTTGAGTCTCCCTTTCTTCATCTGTAAAAAGGAGGTGATAATATCTAGCTTGCAGTTCTGTTAGCAAAGTTAAATGAGGTAACATGTGTAAATTCCATTCCCCCTTTCACCCCTACCTGCTATCCCCATTTCTTTGGTTTGGAGGAATTCACAGGGTATGAAAGAGTTTGAAGTTATGAAACCTGTATTAAATTCTGTCTTCTTCATCTGCTAGTTGTATGATGATTCCTTGGTACATAATCTCCTTGAGTTTTGTTTCTTTTATTTGAAAAGTGGATCTTCAAATACCTAATCTGTAAGGTAGAAAAAATAAGATACTCTATGTAAAGTGCTCCCTACCTGTTTTCCTTACCTGTCCCACTTCTACCCATTCTTCAAGGTCCATCTAAAGTCAAAAGAATCAAAATCAGAACCCCACCTTCTCCGTGAGGGCTTTCTTAATGACTGCAGCCCCAGCCTACACCATTCTTCCTAATTCTCGTTGTACTTTTTTCTTTACCACCTCCTGTATCCATTAAATTTACCAAACACAATTCTAGAGATTGGAAGCACTCCATAAGGAAAATCACAGCACTAAGAATTTTGTTTTTTTAAATCAGATAATAGAAATGTTAAAATAAGATTGAAGTGCATTAAATAAGTGCTAAATATTCTACATTTTTTAACTTCAGGGATTTAAGGCTGCTTGGTAAAAGCTGCCTTGTAGGGGAAATAATATAGCAGGGGAAAAACTAGTCTTTCTTCTTATAAAATTGTGAAAGAGAATTTTCTGGCACCTCTTGAAATAACTGGGGGTATCTGGAGAGGTGACTAACCCCGAATTAAGAATTTCAGATCCAGAGATAGCATTGCACACATTTTGCTTATGAATATTTTTATTTTGTGTTGTATAATAAACCCTACTCTTGGATTTATTTATATGTAACTCTGTTGCTTTTTTAAAATATTTTAGATGGAGCAGATTAAAAGGGCAAATAAACTGTTTACCAATGATTGTATATTTCTGAAGAAAACTTTGAACATCCCAGTTATATCAGAGAAGCCTTTGCTGTTTAATGGACTTAACTCAATAGATTCTCCAGAAAATGAAACTGTTGATAGTTTTTCTCATGAAGAAGACCTGGTAGCGGCTGGGGAAGATCTTTCCCCTCCCAGTCCTCAAGAATCTGATGCTCAGCCCATGCATCCGGAGGAAGTGTCAGCCAGAGATTTCCTGCAAAGGCTGGACTTGCAGATTAAGTTATCAACACAGGCAGCCAAGAAACTAAAGGAAGAGAGCAGGTAAAAATATGCTGGAAAAATGTCAGAGGCTGAACAAATTACTCTTAAGATGTCCTTGCTTGGTCAAATTCTCTTTTCTTTTTTTGCTTTAAAAGCTAGATTTTAATTCTAGACAGGCTTTTTTTTTTTTTTTTTTTTTTTTTTTTTTTTTTACCCAGCCGCTCCGCGGCATGTGGGATCTTCCCGGACCCGGGCACAAACCCGTGTCCTCTGCATCGGCAGGCGGACTCTCAACCACTGTGCCACCAGGGAAGCCCTAAACAGGCATTTTTAATGTATAAAGTCTAAACAGAGCTACTGCATACTGCATGAAGCTTTATCTGTTGCAATGCTTTTGTTCTTGTTACTTCGTATAAAAAGTTTACTTCTTTGCTTTAATAGCATAACTGTCCAGCTAGTAGTTCTGGAGAGCATCCAAGTAGACATCTAGTTGACACCATCAGAGGAAGCAGTGCCCTATAGATTACTTGTAAAATACTGTTCTTTATAAAACTTGCCAAAGACATTTATTACTTGTTACCAGGTGTTTCCTATATAAGATCTCATGTGAGCATTTTTTCTTTGTTCTTTAATTTGGTACTAGGGCAAAACTTTCTCTCTCCTATAGAATTGGTTTCCTTCTTCCTTTATCATTCCAAGAATGACACAACCTATTGTGTTTTCTTTTTTGCCCTGGTTACCAGGAAGCTTGCAGCCAAAACTGGTCCTCAGTTCAACTACTACAATATTGCTGATGGTTAATATATTTGTATCCTTCTCCTTTCCTTAGTCGTGATTTTTAATTTCTATTTTATTCATAGTATATGTATGCCTTTTGTTGTAGGTACCTCAAATCCTTTTGAGAAAGAGGTAGAATATTAAAAATATAGACAAATATAAATGTGAATATAATTAATTTATAATTTAATATAAACTTATATAATATAAACAAATACAAATATATAACAAGTACCATTCTTTATTCCAATAACTGAGACACCAGTAAAATGGGGACAATGAATATTCCTTAGTGAGTGTTTGCGTTTTGTACAACTTCCAAGGCATGCATGATATTATAAGTTGATATAACTCCTGCCCTTCTTTGGCAAGAGGATATTAAGTTGTATAATGAATATGTGTGTTAGTTTTCTGAGTACAGTTTTTAAACACTGATTTATGCTGTGTTTCTTTTTTTCAGAGATGAAGAAAGTCTCTTTGCAGCTTCCCTCTATCACAGTTAGATGATCAGGGGGCATAATCTAACCTGGGTTAAGAGATGGTTAGATCATAAAGAAACCAACAACTGATGATTCAAAAGCATCCCTTTTGGATTCTCATAGCATATATCTTTAAATCACAATTAAGTAGTTCCACCTACAGCAATTGCACTGAAGTGACTAGCTCCCTCTGGCTTTCTATGATCTTCAGTCTTTATTATGGCATGACAGCAAAATTGTATCTTAAAGCTCATCACTTTTGCAAGCGGTGGTAGTTTTTCGACTAGCTTTTGTAAATACTAGTTGACATAAAGCCACAAAGACTGTTTACATATTCAAGGTAAAAATGTTTATTTCCTGAGAAATCCTAATTATGTGAAAAACATGGTTGCTGTTTAAGTGATGCTGATTTTGCTATGTGTTTATAACTTAAGTGCTATATATATATATATTTCGATATGTATTACATATTCTGTATTACTATAAAGAAACAAATTTTGTCTGCTATTTTGTAAAATTAAACTCCAAAAGTCTGAATGAGAAAATAAACTATGTTTTCATATTTTAGTCTTCAGTTTTTTTCAACAAATGGGAATATTAAATTGATTTTTAAATTATAGTTTTAAATGGTGACAGCTTCTCCTCTACTTTAATGGTCTTTATTATTATTACTGTAGTTTTGAAAAAGGTTTCAATAATCTAAAAGCAAATACATTGCAATTACTAGTAACCTTTGCATTTAAATAATATCTGACTTGGTGTGTTTCAGATATAGTGAAAATATGGAATATATCAAAAGAAGAAGTAAACAACACCATGACTGGACACACTGGTGAATTTTAGCTTAGATTTCATTGATAAGTCACTTTATAGAATGTTTTACAGCATTTTACAGTCAAATGCTCATTTGACTTGAAGGGTTAGGTTTTTATTCACATAATTTGTCTTAGTTTTTTATATGTACAGGTTACAGCAGTAAAGTTTAAGAAATGTATTATTTGCAATTAAATTTTTTTGATCTCCATTTCTATTCAAGTATCAGGTTAAATAAATCTTTAAGCTTCCACAAAAATTCCTTGTATTTATCCCTCACCAACATCCCAAAAGGAGTCTGCATTCCGTGAGACAAGAAGGACCTTGTTTCCCTTCTCTTCTCCCGTTTCTTTTTCCTCATTATCTTCTCCCTGCCTTGCTCCTCCAGGTCTTCCATTAAGCAGGAAACAAGTGCCCTTAGGTGTCGGTGCAGCAGAACTTGTTGAACCAGAACTGCATATATCCACCCCTTGAGACTAACAGGGACATGAATGGGAAAACAGTAGCTGTTTGCCCATGTCTTGAATTTCTTGTTTGTTCATAACGTCCACAATCCCTTGTATTTTGGGGTTTTTTCCTCATTATTTTTTCTCATGATAACCTCTGTTTTTATTTCTCATGTTTCTTTTTCCTAACGTTATTATCATCTTTGCTATAGGCTTTGCTATTTTCTTGTATCCATCGCTACCTGAACTATGGGGAGGTCGTTGGAAAAGCAGAAAGCTAAAAGAAAAAAATAAAGGAAGGGAAACAGTTGTGTATGTAAGAAAAGGTCAAGGCCTCTAAAAAAAAGTCCAGGGATTTTTTTTTAATGTTAATAGTTTTATGCTATTTAACATAAAATAATCTGAAATTTGAGAGTAATCCAAAAGACACAAATCCAAAAACACTATCCAAAAGACATAAGTTCAAATTTGAAATGAAGACCACAATCTCAAAAACATTTTTCTGAGTCTTTTATTTTTGCCTAAGATCTCTCTTAGCAATTCGTAGCCAAAACATCTCTTCCCTCATCTTAAAGTTACTAAAAACTGATTTCACTGAGACCACAGTTGAAACGTCCTGGACTAGAGTTCTTTAGTCGCTGCCTTGCACATAGAAGTGCTGTGGAGGAGGGAACTAAGATAAGAACCTGGGTTCTAATCCTGGCTTTACCACTTCTTGGTCATCAGAGTTTGAGCATGTCCAGTGCTCTCTTTTTTTTTTTTTTTTTTTTTTTTGGGGACC
>NW_020174950.1:359273-434161 GCF_003031525.2 Neophocaena asiaeorientalis asiaeorientalis
TTTTTTTTTTGCGGTACGCGGGCCTCTCACTGTTGTGGCCTCTTCCGTTGCGGAGCACCGGCTCAGGACGCGCAGGCTCAGCGGCCATGGCTCACGGGCCCAGCCGCTCTGCGGCACGTGGGATCCTCCCGGACCGGGGCACGAACCCGCGTCCCCTGCATTGGCAGGCAGACTCTCAACCACTGCGCCACCAGGGAAGCCCCCAGTGCTCTTTTTGTGAACCTCATGTATGAAACAGGACTGAAGAGCTCCCTCTGTCCTGCTTATCAGTAGGAGTTAAGGAATGTCAATGTGCTCTGAAAGCTACAATGAACTCCCTTAGTAAATGTCTTATTTTTTAAAATACTGCATAGATATTTAGATAAAGTATAGAAAAGTGAATGGATAAAATGCTTGAGTCATAATCAGCTAATTCTCTCTAATGAAGAAGCAGCGTGTTTGGACTACAGGCCATGGTGAAGTCGAGTCAGCCATGTTATCAAAGATGACTCATGCAAACAGTCTGACTCATCGTGCTTTGGCAAGTATAGTTCTGGCAAAGATGTTTTTAGTTCCCTCTCACCATTCACCAACGGGTATTGGCTTCTCTAGAACATACTGAGTTTTGTTTCTGTGTGTGTCAGGCTGTGGTTTTTGTTTTTGCAATTCTAGAGAGAGTAGGGAAGAGCAGCAGTGGTCTCCTCCCTGAGAAAACAGCCTCTTGTAGCTTTCCTGTATGTTCCCCAGTCCTCACCAAAAACTGAATATGAGGTAGGGACGTTCAAGACAGGTGTCAGAAGCCATCTGAAGTACTGCCAGCTGATATACATAGTATTAAGTTATTTTTATGATTTTCAACTGAAATGTATAGAAAAATATTTATGTACTTAATTTATATTGAATAATACATTTTCAAAGCATTAACATCTCCGGAGGACCTTGGGTCACTGTGTGTTGTTTCCAGGACTGTGTTGGTGGTGGTGGCTGAGGAAGAGGGGTTGCAGGGATCCGACATTCATTAACCTTGTCCTCTAGGGGAACTCATCTACCAGCTTTGGTTCACAGGGGAGGGAATGATTTTTATCTCTATATCTCCCCTACTTCCTGGCCCTCTTGCTCTCTGTTGAGAAACCTTGGCTTGGATCAAATTCCGTTTAGATGACTCAGACCTGGCATCAATTTTTATCTTGCTTTATGTAGCGTTTATGACCTCATTTGTCTTGGAAAGTACATAGGTAGTATCCCTCTTAAGAGAAAAATTCAATGTCTGAAAACTCACTAATAGAAAATGTTGAGAGTGGGGGGGAATTGTTAATAAATCCAGCAAATCCTATGCCCATTTTTCAGGTTCCTTTCTGTGCCATTGGGCCTGATAAAGAGCCAGCAGGAGCAGGCAAAAAAGCAGATGGCTATACTTTAAGCTATAGAGGCTATGAGGAAATGTGAATTTATTTAAACTCCCAAAAGGGAAGAGGTATGGAAATGACATAACAGAGATATCCTACGAGGTGCTTTGGTACCCAGCATGCCTTGAAAACAGAACCCCCTAATTCTTCAGGGGGTGCTTGTATGTGTGACACAGTGGGATGAGGGTTCAGTTTTAAGTTCAGTCCGTTACAGGCTTTTCCAAAGCAACATAGATCTGCTTATAAAATGTAAATCTATAAGGAAATAAGGATTCTATATACAAAATCTCAGCTTACATACAACTTTACTTTTTGGATAGTTTTTATGGCAAGAAAGCTATGTTTTAACCACTTCTAACAGATTAACTACTGTAAATTCAGCACTTTCTAATAATCCTTGGGTCAAAATAACTTTAATCACAGAATTAGAAGTGTTTTAAGCTACACTATGTTTTCTGAAACAGTTAAAAGACTCTTGGGTCATTTGCCATTTTTACAGGGTGCTGTAAATACGCTTAATGGCATCGGCTTCTTCTTTATCAAGGATGCCTTTCTCCACATAAGCATCAGCTTGTTGGTTGATGAAGTCCCTCATCTTTGAAAGGTCATAATCTGGAAAATATCATTAGAGTATCATGAGCAAAGATAAGGAAAGCACAGCCCATTACAGTGATTACCATTAACGGAGAAGCATTTTGTAGAACATCATTACCATGCCCTGTCTTTCACGCTGGAAGGCATTTTAGTTCTTGGCATTTGTGCTGTAGTTTGCAGCTTCAAATCACGTTTCCACGCATTATGTTATCCCACCTGCTCTTCATCACAACTTTTCGAGGTGTTCAGGTGGGGAGAACAGCCCTCATTTGACCAGAGAGGGAACAGGCTCATAAACCAGGCCTTGGCAGACTTTAATATTTATACCAATCACCTGGGGCTTTTGGAAAGTTGCAAATGTGTATTCAGTAGGCCTGAGGTGGTGCCCCAGATTCTGCATTTTAAACAAGGTCCAGGAGATGTTGCTGCTGCTGGCTCAGGAAACACACTTGGGGTAACAAGACCCTAAAGCTTAAGTGCCTTATGCAAGGTCATGCCGCTAGTAAAAGTTATAATCAGAACCAGGTGTCCTGACTTGAACTTGTTACACTGGTTACGCCCACGTTGCCGTGACAACCCACTTCCCCCCCCCCCACCCCGCATTAAGAATTACCTTGATTTTCATGTTGTTTGAATTACATGCATGGAGTGAAAAACGAAACCATAACCTCTTTGTGGTTCCTCTGTCCGACTTAAACAAAAAAGTTAGGTAAACCATTGAACCGTCCACAAAAAACAAAGAGATCCTCAACCAAGTAAGGAGGGGGCTGGTGGCATCTTTCTGAAGGCTTGAAAAAAACCCCACATCTTCCCTTGATTCTTTAAGTGTTATATGCTTATTGTTTTAAAATATGGAAAATACAGAAACATGAAAATAAAATTTAAATCACCTGAATTCTATTAATCATTGATAACCAGAGTGGATATTTTGTTCTGTTTCCTTTTAGCTTTTGGATGTATCTTTCTCAACACAGTTATGATCACAGCGTACATTCAACCTTATACCTAATTCCTTGCACTCAGTTTACACAGTGAGCATTGATATTCCTCAGAAACACCATTTTTAGTGGCTATATACAATACATCCTATGGAGGAGAAAGGAGAGAGGGGGACACAAAAGCTCAGAGCATTCTATGGCCACCTTTAGCTACCCTGAATAGAAGCTGAACCTGGGTCACTCAGGCATCTTTAAGCCCCTGCATGAAAGGAAAACCAGACTTGAAGGACCTCTGTACAAGCACCAGGTGTTTAACATACCGTGGTGAGCTGAGGTTCAGAGAGAGGTTGTTTCCTCTCCACCCAGGAGGGCATTTGCTCCTTTCAGTTTGGGCTCGGCCATGAGGATTGAAGTGAGAACTCCCAGCCCTGGACACTTTACAGACATCATCTTATTTGCTCCTCACAAAACCCCATGAGGAAAGCATTACTGTCCCCGTTTCAGAGATGAAGAAACAGGACAGAGGAGGTAAGTCACTTGCTCCGGTCATAATAGAGTCAGGTTCTGAATTCAGGTCTGTCTGTAGTCACTGCTTTGACCGCTCTACGGCCTTGAGGTAGTGAATATGAAGCATCTAACACGTGCAGAACATTCAATAAGTGTTTGAAGGCTCAGTTTTGTTTTGGTTGTTGACTTTCCCTTTGTCTCAGGCGCGAGTTAGAGAATCAAGCTGAGTGTACATTCTGTGTGCACCTCCCGAGCTGATTCCTGACTGACTCATAGGGCACAAAGAGGCACTTTTTTTTTTTTTTTCGCGGTACGCGGGCCTCTCACTGTTGTGGCCTCTCCCGTTGCGGAGCACAGGCTCCGGACGCGCAGGCCCAGTGGCCATGGCTCATGGGCCCAGCCGCTCCGCGGCATGTGGGATCTTCCCGGACCGGGGCACGAACCCGTGTCCCCTGCATCGGCAGGCGGACTCTCAACCACTGTGCCACCAGGGAAGCCCAAGAGGCACCTTTTAATCATCATTGGTTCTTCAGAATCGGTTCTCGGTCAATGTCTTTAGTGGGACAAAAGGCAGACTCCCCCAAACAGCTGTGAAGTGGTCCAGGTGATTTGAATGGACAAACGGGAAAATATTTGGCTTTCTTTTGAAATGGAAAAATGGTCTCTTGATGGCATGGCTGTCACTGTGTGCCATGGGAAAACTGCCATGGTGCAGAGGAAAGGCCATTGGAGTCCATCCCAGCTCTGCCCTAGCTGGCTGTTAAGAGTACACTAGGAGTAGCTAACTTGCTACTTAAAGGAGGTTTTAAGGCTGTAAGGCTCAAAAGAGATAAGGGCTGTAATTCACTTTTCTAAAAGTACAAACTTTCTTTTTAAGGCTCCATAAGATTTCATCATCTTCCTCACTGTCACATCACATGGACTTCCCTTTCCTGGATTTGGGAAGGAGATTCAGGTCACCCAGGCCCCTGTCAAGCAAAGGGCATCTGCAGAGGTTAAGGAAGGTCAGAACTAATAGTAAGACTTCCTGCTCCCACAGCTGCAGAAGCTGTATGGCTCTAGGACTGGGTCCCCACAGGCTTTGAGAGATTGCCCAAGTCAGGCAGAGCACATACGAAGGCAGTGGAAGAAGAGCTCTCTGTTTCTGCCTTCAGAAGGGTGAACTGCATGTCACCCTCACTTCCTGGAGGCAGAAAAGAGCCTCATACCCACCACTGTCATTCGGAAGCTTGCTCACAGAGCCTTCAATATGCATGCACTAGGGTTCCATGATTTACTAGGTTGGTCGTTTCTGGAAATGGAAGACTGAATTGCCAGGATGTTGCTGATTATGACCAGGAGTCAGATTCATGTGTTAGTAAGTGAAAGAAATAACATAAATACTCTAAATGGTTGGTCCCTACAATTTACATTGGTTTCAGAATGCATTTTGGTACATACTGTATTACACTGATTCTAAGATAAACTTTAAAAAATTTTTAAAGTCTTTGCCATAATTGATGGCATGTTCTAATTTTCCTTCTGTAGTGGTACATGAAACAATGGTGCATTTTTCAATCAATGACAGATTTGATGAAATATGGTTCATGTGAACTTTAATGGAGCTGGTAGCGCAGAAATTCATATCATTTTGAACCAAATAAAGTATGTGTGAAGACCTGATAATTGTTTCCATCTCACTCAACTTGTATGATCACAGGCTAAAGGGGTGCTGAAAATACATACCTCTTGCTCCCACTGTGTTCTATCTCATTGGTTTTCAAACTTGGTTGCACAGTGGAATCATGAAAGTTTAAAAAATACTGATGCCTGGGTCCTGCCCCTCAAGTTTGATTTAGTGGTCTTGTGGGCATTAGGATATTTGGAAGCTCCACAGGTGATTTGAATGCATTTTCAAGTTTGAAAAGCACTGCTAATCTCATTTTAAAAGCATCACTTCGCAACTGCTCTGGCCAGACACCTGGGAATCATACTAGAATCCTCTCTCCGCATAGCTCTTGAGCCTCTCCCTTCTTCTTTATTTCCTCTGCTTTGCCTTGGTTTAAGCCGCATTACATCTGCTCCAGATTCTTACTTCCTATTTCTCACCTGGCTTCTGGGGTTTTATTTTTTTTATTCTTATTTTTATTTTTTTGCTGTACGCGGGCCTCTCGCTGCTGTGGCCTCTCCCTTTGCGGAGCACAGGCTCTGGACGCGCAGGCTCAGCGGCCGTGGCTTACAGGCCCAGCCGCTCCGCGGCATGTGGGATCTTCCCGGACCCGGGCACAAACCCGTGTCCCCTGCATCGGCAGGCGGACTCTCAACCACTGCGGCACCAGAGAAGCCCTGGGGCTTTATTTTTTCAATCTGTAACCATACTGCTGCCAGAGAGATTTCTCAGTCCTTAACCTAATTAAGCCCTAATTTTAAGCCCTTGGGCTAAAATTAATCTCCTTTGCAGGGTGTACAAGCCTCCTCCTGACTTGGCCGCTGCCCACCTCCCCAGCCCTGTCTGCAGACCTCAGTGCTCCTGAAAAACTGGCTCCAGTTCCTGTAATGCATCACTCTGTTTTGTCCCTTCATGTCTTTGCACCAGTGTTCCCTCTGCCTCTATCTCTCCTCACTCGTAAATTCTTCCTTGCCTTTCCAGCAAAGGCTTTCCTGCAGCTCTTTCTCCCGATGTAAGGAGATGTGCCCCCTCCTCTCACCTCCTTTGCACCACCATGTTATCTGTGTTGGCCCTGAGCAGTGCCCACCGGAGGTTTATTGATGGTGTGAGCAACCTGGCAGGGGGTGAGGGGCTGCATCTTACGGTCCTTCACATCTCTTACACTCAGAACGGAGTCTGGTTCTGTGTTTTGTTTTAACTAACTGAGCGACTACCTTCGTGACTGCAGGGTGCACCTAATACGTGCTCAGGAAACGTCTTTGTTTAAGATACTCCAAGAGAAGGGGGGCGGGTGGGTACACAAAACAAGATTGGCAAAATGTTGATAATTATTGAAGGTGGGTGATGGATGCATGGTAATTCATTATACTGTTCTCTCTGCTCCTGTTTGACATTTTTTATAATAAAATGGAAAAGAAAAGAAAATGCCTTTGCTTGAAAGGCTGATTTGAAAAATAAGAGAAATGGAGGTCTATTCCCTTCTGCATCTGAGAAGCACCTAGAGTCTTTTGGGCCCCGAGAGGGGACTTTAGCCTACTTGGATTGTGGGAATCTTTTTTTTTTTTTTTTTTTTTTTTAGGCACGAACCCATGTCCCCCGCATCGGCAGGCGGACTCTCAACCACTGTGCTACCAGGGAAGCCCAATTGTGGGAATCTTTAATAAGAGCTCTTGGGAATTCCCTGGCAGTCTAGTGGTTAGGAGTCCATGCTTTCACTGCTGTGGGCCGGGGTTCAATCCCTGGTCGGGGAACTAAGATCCCACAAGCTGCTCGGCCAAAATAAAATAAAATAAAATAAAATAATAAAAATAAAAGCTCCTGACAAATTGGAGAACTTTGCAATTTATAACAACACTAATTCCTTACCTTCTTTATTTTCTTTTTTGTTGTGTTTCTTCAACCATTCAATATTTTTTCTAATGGCTTCCAAATAGGCTTCTGTTTTCCCTGGAAAAGGCAAGAGAAACCATATTAAACACTTATAAAAATATCACTGCATCCCTTATTAAAGACCACACTTATGTTTGAGACCATGAACAAATATTGGACTTATCAAGCACTTGGTGGGGACCATCCCTAAGTAGGTGGTGTGCATATTTCTGTGGGTGGGTGGGATAAGAGTCCAGGAGGCAGGTCCAGGCTGGCAATGTCAAGAGGCCATTATCCCCCAACACAAATAAATACAGTTTGATGTCCTGGCAGAGAAGAGTTTTGATTCAGTTCACTGGATGGGTGGGTCCCTACCAGTCTCAGATTGGGTCATTTCCAGTTAGGGATGGTTCTTTCAAACTGAAGAGTATTGGGCTTCCCTGGTGGCGCAGTGGTTGAGAGTCTGCCTGCCAATGCAGGGGACATGGGTTCAAGCCCTGGTCTGGGAAGATCCCACGTGCCACGGAGCAGCTGGGCCCGTGAGCTACAAATACTGAGCTCTGCGCGTATGGAGCCTGTGCTCTGCAGCAAGAGAGGCCGCGACAGTGAGAGGCCCGCGCACCGCGATGAAGAGTGGCCCCCGCTTGCCACGACTAGAGAAAGCCCTCGCACAGAAACGAAGACCCAACACAGCCAAAAATAAATAAATGAATAAATAAATTTATAAAAAAAAAAAAAACAAAAAAAAACTGAAGAGTATTATCAAGTCAAGAACTGAATCAGAGTGGCAGATACTTAAGACTCCATCACCAAATAAATGAGAAGTCAGTCCAAGTTTGTGGCTTTGTGTAAGCTGCTATACAGGTCTTCTGCCCAATCTGTTAGGGAGTATGTAAAAACTCAGATGAAGAAGAGACCTGGACCTCATTTCAAGGCTGGATAGAGAAACTTAGAACTCGTTCTAGTAAAATTCCCCTGGATGTAAACATTCTCTGATGGGCTTTAAGTGTGGCAGGAGAATACCAGGCATCACTGAAGCACCTGCCCTGTGACACCCTTTAGATGCCTTGTTGTCTGCAAGTGGGTATGGTCATTAACTTAGAGATTTGGAAACTAAGGCTCAGAGAAGATAAGTGATTTGGCTGAGGCCATACAGGAAATAACAGAGGTGAAATTTGGACTCTAGTCTGGCCAAGTTTCTGTTACCTGCACTGTCTGAAAGATAAGACTTGTATTCAGACATGAGCACTGATGTAGCTTTGTTGTGTCTCAAAGACATCAACCATCCCCTTAATCAGGTGGGTCCCTAATGCTCAGAGTGTCTGCACCAAGAGATCAGTTGATCTGGAGAGTACTGGATGGCCTAAGAAAAGAGGCTTTTAAAGTCCAGGGCCTTTGCAGAAGCAATGGCTGTCAGAGCTCAGTGCGGTGACCACCTGTTCTGAACCCCCAGTCTACTGCCCAGACCTCTTGGTTGAGCTACCTGTACTGTGTGCTTACTATGTGCCAGAGGCTGTGTTTTGTGCTCCAAAATACATTCTCTCTTTTATTCTTCACAACAACCTTTTGATGCAGTCCTATTCCCCATTTTAGAGGTGAAGAAACTGAGGCTTAGAGAGAGGAAGTAAGGCTACTACTTACTAGCCTTGTGAAGTAAGATCACAAGGCTAGTAAGTAGTAGAGCCACGCTTGAACCTGGGTACATCTGACTATACTCCATGAACAGTAACATTGCCTTAAGATTTGCTGATGTTCCAATTTCCACAACATTTACTTAAGTGACTTCCTGAGCATCTTTCTTCCTGATCTTGTGAGCTCACTCTTACGTCACCACTGGGGTTCCATGTTACCTGGTCCCCAAAGAAGCACAAAGAAACTCCTTTGCAAAAAGGGGTAAGTGGACAAAAGAAGAGAGCCACAATTTTCAGCCCCTATTCAGTTCAATTGCCTGTGTAAATGATTTTAATTCTTTGCTTTTAAGAATGTTAGAGCACGTGAAAGACCAATGTCCTCCTGACTGATGTTACAACATTGCAGCACAACGAATGTAAAGATTTTCATTGTCTGTTGCCCATTTGCTAAGAAGGTCATCAGATTTGGTAACAACAACAAAACAAACAAAAAGCAAAACCAAAAAACACAGCATTATTTCAAATTAATTCGGTTTGAAGAAGGAAAGAAATCTTAGACTATTTCTAAAGAATGCAACTTCGTTATTTTTAAAGAATTTAAATCACATTAGTGGTTCTCATAGGGCTTGCTTTAATGAATAGATAATAATGATTTGTCATTAGCACATCAGGTAATTAGGGCTTCTGAAACTTTTGAGGATGTGTGAAAATAGTCTTGCTCTAAAGACGCAGATGGCAGACGCAGACGTAGAGAATGGACTTGAGGACACGAGGAGGGGGAAGGGTAAGCTGGGACGAAGTGAAAGAGTGGCACGGACATATATACACTACCAAATGTAAAATAGATAGCTAGTGGGAAGCAGCAGCATAGCACAGGGAGATCAGCTCGGCGCTTTGTGACCATCTAGAAGGGTGGGACAGGGAGGGTGGGAAGGAGACGAAAGAGGAAGGAGATATGGGGATATATGTATATGTATAGCTGATTCACTTTGTTATACAGCAGAAACTAACACACCATTGTAAAGCAATTATACTCCAATAAAGATGTTAAAAAAGAAAGTCAGTCTTGCTCTTTGAATAACTTTAAGCATTCTTCCCACAATCTTACCTATGATATTATATCCTAATATGGAGAGCTTATTTTTAAAATAAATTTATTTATTTATTTTTAATTTTGGCTGCATTGGGTCTTCCGCTGCTGCGCGCGGGCTTTCTCTAGTTGCTGCGAGCAGGGGCTACACTTCGTTGTGGTGCGCGGGCTTCTCATTGCTGTGGCTTCTCTTGTTGCGGAGCACGGGCTCTAGGTGCACGGACTTCAGTAGTTGTGGCACGTGATCTCAGTAGTTGTGGCTCGCGGGCTGTAGAGTGCAGGCTCAGTAGCTGTGGAGCACAGGCTTAGCTGCTCCACGGCATGTGGGATTTTCCTGGACCAGGGCTCGAACCCCTGTCCCCTGCATTGGCAGGCAGATTCTTAACCCCTGCGCCACCAGGGCAGTCCCCTTATTTTTTTTAAGTTTTAAATTATTTTATTGAAGTATAGTTGATTTACAATGTTGTGTTAATTTGTGCTGTACAGCAAAGTGATTCAGTTATATACACACACACACATATATATATACATTCTTTTTCATATTCTCTTCCATTATGGTTTATCACAGGATATTCAATATAGTTCCCTGAGCTATAAAGTAGGACCTTGTTTATCCATCCTATATATAATAGTTTGCATCTGCTAATCCCAAACTCCCGATCCATCCCCTCCCCTGCCACCGGCAACCACAAGTCTGTTTTCTGTGTCTATAAGTCTGTTTCTGTTTCATAGATAAGTTCATTTGTATCATATTTTAGATTTCACATATAAGTGATATTTGTCTTTCTCGGTCTGACTTACTCCACTTAGTATGATAATCTCTAGGTCCATCCATGTTGCTGCAAATGGCATTCTTTCATTTTTTTAATGGCTGAGTAGTATTCCGTTTACATACCATATCTTTTTTATTTTATTTTATTTATTTATTTATGGCTGTGTTGGGTCTTTGTTTCTGTGCGAGGGCTTTCTCTAGTTGCAGCAAGTGGAGGCCGCTCCTCATCGCGGTGCGCGGGCCTCTCACTGTCGCGGCCTCTCTTGTTGCGGAGCACAGGCTCCAGACGCGCAGGCTCAGTAATTGTGGCTTACGGGGCTAGTTGCTCTGCGGCATGTGGGATCTTCCCAGACCAGGGCTCGAACCTGTGTCGCCTGCCTTGGCAGGCGGATTCTGAACCACTGCGCCACCAGGGAAGCCCCCATATCTTTTTTTTAAAAACACCTTTATTGGAGTATAATTGCTTTACAATGTTGTGTTAGTTTCTGCTTTACAACAAAGTGAATCAGCTTTATGCATACATATATCCCCATATCCCCTCCCTCTTGAGCCTCCCTCCCACCCTCCCTATCCCACCCCTCTAAGTCGTCACTAAGCATCAAGCTGATCCCCCTGTGCTATGCGGCTGCTTCCCATTAGCTAGCTATTTTACACTTGGTAGTGTATATATGTCCATGCTACTCTCTCACTTCGTCCCAGCTTCCCCTTCCCCCACTGTGTCCTCAAGTCCATTTTCTACATCTGCATCTTTATTCCTGCCCTGCCACTAGGTTCATCAGTACCGTTTTTTAGATTCCATATTATATGTGTTAGCATACGGTATTTGTTTTTCTTTTTCTGAGTTACTTCACTCTGAATGACAGACTCTAGTTCCATCCACCTCATTACAAATAACTCAGTTTCGTTCCTTTTTATGGCTGAGTGATGTACCACATCTTCTTTATCCATTTATCTGTTGATGGACATTTAGGTTGTTTCCATGTCTTGGCTATTGAAAATAGTGCTGCAATGAACATTGGGGTGCATGTATCTTTTCGAATTACGGTTTTTTCCAGATATATGCCCAGGAGTGGGATTGGTGGTCGTATGGTAGTTCTATTTTTATTTTTATTTTATTTTTATTTTTTGCGGTACGCGGGCCTCTCACTGTTGTGGCCTCTCCCGTTGCGAAGCACAGGCTCCGGACGCACAGGCTCAGCGGTCATGGCTCACAGGCCGAGCCGCTCCACGGCATGTGGGATCCTCCCGGACCGGGGCACGAACCCGTGTCCCCTGCATCGGCAGGCGGGCTCTCAACCACTGTGCCACCAGGGAAGCCCTATTTTTAGTTTTTAAGGAACCTCCATACTGTTCTCCGTAGTGGCTGCACCAATTTACACTCCCACCAACAACGTAGGAGGGTTCCCTTTTCTCCACACCCTGTGGAGAGCTTATTTGGGAAAAGGAATGGCCCAGCTTAGACTCTGTTTAGACACTATATTAAAAATTCTGAATTAGGAGAGTAAAATATAAATATGAGGTTTTGGCCATAGTGTAGCAGATACTGTTGATTCCCCACCCTCATGCTTCCCGTATTCTAAATATGCTAATAGAGGAGCCCTCAGCCAGCGATGGACAGGATTGGCAGATATACACCCCAGCTTCCTCACTCCTTGGGCTCGGTCCACATGGTCCCCAGAGGTCCTCATGGGACTGAGCCCCACACCCACAGCTGAAGTCTGCTCATTAACACACCACGGTGGCTTCTTTCCCTTCCCCGTCTCATGGACCTATCCCCCAGTAGAGCTTCCTGGGGTCACCTGCCAATTAAAAACGCCACCTCAAATCCTCTCAGTCTGCTTTGGAGGGAACCCAACCTAAGACAATTGGAAGTAGGGGACTCAGCGTCATCTTTTCAGGTTGCTTTTTGCTCAGTGGCCAATTACCTATAAAAATGGTGTTGAATTTTTAAAAGTATGAAATGCATGAAAAATAATTTCATTCACCATATTAACATTATCATCCCACAATAAAGACTTAGTTTACTGCAGCTTAAAGAAAGCTAGACTGTAATCCATTAAAAGACTACTATCTTGTGGATCATAACATACATGATTAGGGCTGTTTCTCTAACTTAAAACATAGAATCCCCCTGCCCCCATCACCCTCATTCCCATTTTCTGCTTTATTTTTATCCATAGTATGTATCACTTTCTACTGTATCACATAATTTATTTATTAAGCTTATTATTTGTCTTCCTCCCTTAGAAATATTTCTTGTTTGCTGATGTACTCCCATGCCTAGAAAAAGCCTAATACAAAATAGGCACTCAGTAAATATTTGTTGAGTGAGTAAATGGATGAAGGCTTCTTATATAGAAGCTAATCATAATCAGAAGATTGTTTGGTGAGCATGGCATCCAAACTAGGGAAACTACAATTTTTAAAAAGAAATGGTATAAGTCTTCCTTCCTTCCTTCCTTCCTTCCTTCCTTCCTTCCACCCTCCCTCCTTCCCTCCCTCCCTTCCTTCCCTCACTCCCTTCCTTCCCTCCTTCCTCAAAAAATGAATTGTTTATTTACAAGACTTGAAATTCAATGGATTCTGAATTTGGGTTATAATTACATCAGAAACAATTTAAAACACCTACGAGGGCTTCCCTGGTGGCGCATTGGCAGGCGGATTCTGCATTAGCAGAATCCGCCTGCCATTGCAGGGGACACGGGTTCGAGCCCTGGTCCAGGAAGATCCCACGTGCCGCAGAGCAGGTAAGGCCGTGAGCCACAGCTACTGAGCCCACATGCCACAACTACTGAAGCCCAAGCACCCAGAGCCCATGCTCCACAGCAAGAAGCCACCACAATGGGAAGCCTGTGCACCGCAACGAAGAGTAGCCACTGCTAGCCGCTACTAGAGAAAGCCCGCGTGCAGCAACGAAGACCCAATGAAGGCAAAAATAAATAAATAAATAAATAAAACACCTACCAAAGTGCTAAACATACTATATCCATGTGTCACTTAATCTTCACAGAGCTCTATGAAATAAGCATTATTGTTCCCATTTTACTCATGAGGAAACTCAGGCTCAGAGAGGCTAAGTGATGGGCCCAAAGCAGACAGCTGAGTAAAGGTCAGAGCCTGATCTTGAACCAGAATGAATCTGGAACCTCTCATGAGTGGAACTGGGTAAAATTCACCTTTTTGACTAGAGATTTAGTGACTGTTGTTGTCATTACCAAACTGGCCAACAGGCAGTGAGTGGTTCTCAAACTTGGCTGCACACTGGAATCACTTGGGGGGAGCTTTTAAAAATCCTGATGCCCGGGTAACTCCTCATACCAAATAGATCAGAATATCTGGAGGAGGGACTAAGTATCAGGATTTTTTTAAAGCAATCCTGAGATGATTTGAATGTGGGGCAAAATTTGGGAACCACAGACACGGTATTCAGACGTCCGCACATTTGCTGGGGCACTGGAAACAACGGGAATAAAAGCAGGTGTTCACCTGCTCTTGGAGACAAGCAGCTGGTCCCTGTTTACATTTTCTCTTCTTGGGAGCTGTAAAGCAAATCTTTTATTTACACAGTGTGCATTAAAAGCCCATGAGAGTCCACTTTGGAAAACTGGCCTATTTTTTTCTAATTAATTTCAGCTTCCTTTGGAAAAAAATAGCTCATGGCTGAGGTAATATGGCACAAGCCTTAAAACATATGCTGAAGCAGATGGGAAGAGGGCCAGAGTCAAGATGCAGCCCTGTTTTTCTGTCTGTTCTGGTTCTCAGCCCTGCAAGAGAAATATCCTTTATTATACATGAATTTGTCCTGATCCTGATATGCTCCCCTGATCTGCAAACATCCCCTCAAAAAAACCAAAGCAAACCAAGACAAAACAAACAACTCTGTAGAAATCAATAGTTTAACCTACTGAATATTGGATATACTGAAGATATTAAATGTTTGAAAAGAGTGCTTATGAAAATTGTTTGATATAATGCTTAAAATTCCATATAGTAAAGATTATATGATTATAGGTTTGAACAAAGCAACTGATACTGGTATCATGGGTGTCAAGGTGGGCCCCAGAGCCATTCAATTAAGAATTTTTCTGGTTCTCAGCCCTGCAAGAGAAATATCCTTTATTATACATGAATTTGTCCTGATCCTGATATGCTCCCCTGATCTGCAAACATCCCCTCAAAAAAACCAAAGCAAACCAAGACAAAACAAACAACTCTGTAGAAATCAATAGTTTAACCTACTGAATATTGGATATACTGAAGATATTAAATGTTTGAAAAGAGTGCTTATGAAAATTGTTTGATATAATGCTTAAAATTCCATATAGTAAAGATTATATGATTATAGGTTTGAACAAAGCAACTGATACTGGTATCATGGGTGTCAAGGTGGGCCCCAGAGCCATTCAATTAAAGAATTTTTGTGGGAATTCCCTGGTGGCCCAGTGGTTAGGACTTGGCGCTTTCATTGCTGAGGGCCCGGGTTCAATCCCTGGTCAGGGAAATAAGATCTCACAAGCTGGGCTTCCCTGGTGGCACAATGGTTAAGAATACACCTGCTAATGCAGGGGACACGGGTTCGAGCCCTGGTCCGGGAAGATCCCACATGCCGCTGAGCAACTAAACCCGTGCGCCACAACTACTGAGCCTGCGCTCTAGAGCCCGCGAGCCACAACTAGTGAGCCCGCGAGCCTAGAGCCCGTGCTCTGCAACAAGAGAAGCCACAGCAATGAGAAGCTTGTGCACTGCAACAATGAGTAGCTCCCACTCGCACAACTAGAGAAAGCCCACGCGCAGCAACAAAAACCCAACGCAGCCCCCCCCAAAATAATAATAACGATCCCACAAGCTGAATGGCACTGCCAAAAAGAAAAAGAACTTGTGCAAAATGATGCCATTTGACATGCCTGCAAGATGCAGCATGGGATGCTGGGATGACCACTGGTGGGAGTCAAGGGACAGAAGTTCAAGCCCCAGCTCTGCCACTCTTTGCCTATGAGCTCTTGGGCGAGACTGTTCATCTTCTAAGGCTTGGTTTACTTATTTGTAAATTAAGGAGTGAATTCTGAAAAGAAGATCCGTGGTTTCTGTATATGGGGAGAAATTCTCCTTTGCTGTCCTGGAAAATCTTGTGTTGGTGGTAGGTCTCTGGCCTGCCAAGTGTGCCTGGCACACTTGCTGACTCATAGGGAAGAAGACAGCCTCACTATTTTTGGACATTTCCAACAGAATGCCTTGGGGCTTGAATAAAGACACGAATTTTCCCCTGCTGTTGCTTTAAAAATAAAAGCATCCCCGTGAGTTAGTCAACTTATTATCAATTTATTAACTAAATAAGCTGCTTTCTCTTTTCTGGCTCCTGTAAAGAAGATACGGGGGGACTTCCCTGGTGGCGCAGTGGTTAAGAATCCACCTGTCAGTGCAGGGGACATGGGTTTAAGCCCTGGTCTCGGAAGATCCCACATGCCGAAGAGCAACTAAGTCTGTGCGCCACAACTACTGAGCCTGTGCTCTAGAGTCCACGAGGCACAACTAGTGAGTCTGCGTGCCTGGAGCCCGTGCTCCACAAGAGAAGCCACTGCTATGAGAAGCCACACATTGCAATGAAGAGTAGCCCCTGCTTGCTGCAACTAGAGAAAGCCCGCATGCAGCAACAAAGAACCAACACAGTCAAAAATAAATAAATAAATATTTTAAAAGATTAAAAAAAAAAAAAGATAGGGGGATGATAGGATATTTAGGGGAAAGTTATCTTAGAGATGACCGTTTCATCTTAATTCCATTATCTAGCCATAAACTTGACAAATGATAGCATTGGAATGAGTTTATGGGTATTGTAATGCTTATTTCACCCCTTGGATTATTTTTTTAAAAGATTTTCAGTGACTCATAGAGCAGAAGTGAATGTGTAAACATCAAACTGGCAAAAAGAGCCCCACTTAGCTCATGGAATAAAACTTTAAAGTTCTTCGGTCTCCAGAGAGCAATTTATTTGAAAAATTAAGCACCATTATAAATATGGTTGAAATTGGAGTAAATTTGACTTCATTGGCATATCCCTATATTTAGGAATAATTATCAAATCATTCAAATAACTGCACCAGCTAGAAATCGATATCTTAAAATATTATTCTTAGTGTGAGTCCCTGTAGAAAGCAAGGGTTTAAATAGTCTAAAATATTTTCAAAGGTGAACGTGTCATTTTTCATCACTGGTAATTAAATTGGAATTTTTACATTTAGCCTGAAGTGAGATGCATGTAAACTTGCTTTGTAAGTTGAAGAGTGACATAAATGTAGTCTGTTGTTGTTATTCCTGTTGTTGTTATTCCTCACAGACCTCAGCATATGCTTGGCATGGTTAATCAATATTTGCTTTTGTTGGATGGGGCCATCACTTCACATCACAAGACCAAAACAGACTCCCTACAGATATTCCTGCCAATGTGTCCTGCTTATAATTATTTCCTTAAGTGGTTTTAGCTATTACCTCATCTCTTGCTCTGCTCTGTAACGTCCTCCAGCTTCCTCTCTGAAGGGAGCCTGTTCTACATGCTGCTGACTCGTCAGTAAGGGAGAGACATATGTGGCTTGTGTTGTATTTGCCTACATATGACTTAAGGCCTATTCTTAGGTCATTTCAGAGCTTGCCTGAGTCCTCAAAGGCAGGCATTGGTCCTTAAATTCCTTCTGTAGCTTTCTGAGCACAGTGCCAGACATGCCATTGGAATAAATGTTTATTTATTGCTGAATAAATGTCTCAAGAAACCCAGCCAACCCTGCCTTCACCCACGTAGATTCTTTTATTTTTCTGCCTAGAGACAACAGGTGTTTTCTCCCTGGGTTTTATAACAAAGAAGCAAAATAGCCTTTGAGAAAAGTGCAAATAAAGCAACTGTGAATACAAAGATATATGTCATAATATGTCCTTTTGGGCATTAATTACATCTTTTCCAAGAAATGTTGGCCCTTGGCTTAAGCTCAGTTTGGTGTTTTCTAAACCATACTGGAATCAGTTTTTCTTATCCCAGAGTAAATAGGATCAGGGGTAGCATGAGTAAATTAAGTTTCTAAATAATGGGGGGGGGGACTAATTTTAGCCCCAAATCCCTACCCTTTTCCTAATGTTTCAGGAGAGCCATTACAAAGATTAACACTGGGCTTCCCTGGTGGCGCAGTGGTTGAGAGTCTGCCTGCCGATGCAGGGGACACGGGTTCGTGGCCCAGTCCGGGAAGATCCCACATGCCGCGGAGCGGTTGGGCCCGTGAGCCATGGCATTTTACTCTTCTCTCTCCCCATTATTACCTGATGGAAATCCTAATGAGAAATCTAACCTCATCATTAGTCTCCACACACTCACACCCTAAACAGGAAGTAGTGGGCTACCAAGAATCAACTCCTTCATATTCCTTTTTTACATAATGCTTTCCTAAAACAAGTAAGAGACCGGGTAGCACCCATTCCTAGGGATATTTGCACGGCGATATAAGGTGTTGTCCTAAGCAATGAGCATACTGCCTCAGTGAGTCAGCTGACCTAGATAGATATTGCTTGCTCTGTTCTAGGGAAGGATGGTCATCACATGTGGGTTGCTCCCAGAGGAGATGATCCAGGCACACTGAGCTCTAGTCCTTTGTGCTGCCCAATTCCTAGCTCTCTATCTCAGGCCACAGGACCACTCTTTTCCTGCTTAGCTGTCTTTCAAAAGTTTACCACTCATCCTCCACCTCACATCCATTAGGATGGCCACCATAAAAACAAAACAAAACAAAAAAACACCAGAGAATAAAAGTGTTGGTGAGGATATGGAGAAACTGGAACTTCTGCACGCTGTTGGTGGGAATGTAAGAGGGTGAAACCACTATGGAAAACACTGGTTTCTCAAAAAATTAAAAATAGAATTATCATATGATCTAGAAATTCCACTCCTAGGAATATTGCCCCTGCCCAAATTGAATACTTTTTAGTCTTGAGATATTTGTTCAGAGCAGCATTATTTACAATAGCCAAAATGTGGAAGCAACACACATGTCCATAGGCAAACAGATGGATAAATGAAATGTGGTATATACATTCAGTGGGCTGTTAGCCTGAAAAAGGAAGGAAATTCTGACACTCGTTACAGCATAGATGAAGCTTGAGGACATTATGTTAAGTGAAATAAGCTGGTAGCAAAAGAACAAATGCTGTATGATTCCACTTATCTGAAGTACCTAGAGTAGTCAAACTCATAGAGACAGAAGGTAGAATGGTGGTTGCCAGGGGCTGAAGATGGAGGGGGAATGGGAGTTACTATTTAATGAGTTTAGAGTTTCAATTTTGCAAGATGAAAAGAGTTCTGGAAATGGATGGTGGTGATGCTAGCACAATGATATGAATGTACTTAATGCCACTGAACTGTACACTTACAAGTGCTACAATGGTAAATTTTATGTTATGTATATTTTACTATAATTTTTAAAAGATATTTTAAAAAAAGTTTACCACTCATCCAAAGTGGGCCTAGGGTTGATTGGAAACATCAAGGCAGCGTGACTGGCCAGCAAAAGCGACACATATGTCACCAATTCCCCGTTTCCATGCCCATGACAAACATTATTAATTAATCATCGCAACATTCTTTCCTCCTGAGTCCAGATGCAACCTCATAACCTTTCCCAACATAGGCTACCACCAAACAATTAGAGTGCATATGTCAGTGATGTCAATATAGGAGAAAATTGTGGTGGTCTGTGAAATCCATCCTAGAGAGAAGAGGGGTGTAATAATCTAAAACATCGCGAGATAGGAAAAATCGACATGAACTTGACATATTAAGAAAAAATTTCTTTTTCGGCCCTGTGTCAAAAGTCCCAATAACTGGAATACAAGCAGTACCTTTGGCCAACATCACCACTCATTTGAACTCATGTAACTCAGGTTGGATTTTCTATATTTTCTACATAAAGGAACCAGAACTCTTTGAAGGAGAATTGATTTCAAGTTTTTTTTTTTTCGGGGGTGGGGGGACAGGAAAATTCAGAGTAGGTCTAGAATAGCCTGTTTAGGAGTTTGGGATTAACAGATACACACTGCTATATATAAATAAACAACATGGACCTACTGTATAGCACAGGGAACTATATTCAATATCTTGTAATAACCTATAATGGAAAAGGATCTGAAAAGACATATATATATATATATATATATATATATATATTTTGCTGTATACCTAAAACTATTACAACATTTTTCTATAGTTCAATTAAAAAAACATAGTCTGTTGTTGGCAGAGAGCATAGATGCTTTAAAAACCACTGGGTACAGGGCAAAAAAGACAAAGGAGAAACTTGGAGGCAGGGTTACTGCCCAAGCTACACCAATTTAAACAGAAGAATCATCATCGTCGTCATTATCATCGTTAACTGGAACAACTTACATAAATGGAGAAGTTTAATATAAAGTGTTAACAAAGAGAGTAGTAATATAAGAGAAAAATAGTTTGTACTATTATTGCTGTTATTAAGTTACAAGGTATTAAATATATAGCTAGCTTCTTTCTTTTCTACTTAATACATAGACACTGTTAAGCCTGGGTCTATTATCAAGTATGAATGTGAACCTGTTTCTATCTGTATGAGCAAGAGAGATTGGGAACTTGTATGAGGGCCAAGCAGTCTCTTCAACATTAAGAGCTATACCATGAACATGATCAGCTTTTGTGGTCTCCTATCATATTACAGCAAGGAATAAGGGAAGTCCCTCAGTTCATTGCCACTAATGAGTATATATAATAAACAATGAAAAGGGAGCCCAATGGTGTATTTCCAGATGATAAATTAGCTGAATGTCACACTTGCTACCCCCTCTCCCAAGACAGAAATGACCCATTCCCTCAGCTTCCAGGGAAGGAAACCTCAAGATGACCCTACTAATGAGATACAGAAAAAGATATAAATAGGGTTCCAGTTATACCAAAGAGTTCAATATATCATGACAAAAAATAAAGTAGGTTTAAGCCATCTGTTCACAGCTTCTGGTAAAGACACTGAGTTTCAGAAAAAGAATATCTATCTGAGATACAGTCATAAATTTTCTATGATGTAACCAGCACACTTTGTAATTAAAGGGGCTTGAAACATTGGACTGTGCAACCAGATCCCGCATCCTGACCTGAAATCAGAGTGGTAATGACTTTGAACTTGCAACTTCATAGGGTCTTTTTCTTTGGTATAGTAAAGTTTCTCAAACCTTGCAAGATGTGAATTTATATCATATAGACTTACTAGAGCTGAGTAAAAATTTGACCCCAGGAATGTGTAAGAATAAGGATAAAAACAACTTTTATAATTACTTGTTAGTTTAGTGTGTTAGTTTAGTTAGTGGGTTAGTTTAGTGTGTGCTTTTTTGCCTTTTTAAGGTATTTAGGTTATTTAAGGAAATGTAATATATTTGATTTATGATTTTTAATCAAGTCTTTGAAAGTGTCAGATTGCAATCAGTATAAATGATTAAGAAAATTTGCTTTGTTAAATCCATAAATTTTGATGACTTTGTTAAATAAGTAGTATGTGACTATTAAGAGGAGTGTCAATTACGTTTAAATGAATATTGCTTAATAAATTCATAAGATCATAAAT
The DNA here is from genome assembly GCF_003031525.2 of Neophocaena asiaeorientalis asiaeorientalis. Taxonomy (NCBI): domain Eukaryota; kingdom Metazoa; phylum Chordata; class Mammalia; order Artiodactyla; family Phocoenidae; genus Neophocaena; species Neophocaena asiaeorientalis. The sequence goes on from NW_020174950.1 coordinate 380,327, forward strand.
TGGACATTGAACAATGCAAAAATGGTCATGAGTGTTCCTCCCAAAGTGCAGAAGCCCACTGGACGTTAAAGTCCATCAAAAGATGAAACCAGTTTGCCATTCCAGGAGACTCAAGACCATTAAAAATATTGCTATTCAGATAAAGGTACCGCGTGCTGAATCTTCTGTATACAGATGATGTTAATTTCTCCGATTTGGTGGGGCTTGACTTGTGGATGACCCTTCAAGTGAAAGTTTTTGCTTCCCCAATTTCATTGTCAACGTAGAGCTGTCAATTCCATACCTTTTGGCTCATCTGTCTTTCCTCTTGGGTTGGAGTCCTCATCTTTTGTGGAATCCTTCAAGGTTCCATATTCCTTTTCCATCTTAGCAGCTTCTTCCTTGGTACTGTCTGTTTCTTCATGACTCTTCTCTGATGGCACTGTAATCAGATTGTGCAGTATTAAAACCCTGTTTCCTGTCTATTAATTAATTCCTAGTGTAGAAATACATTTTATTAAAAAGGTGTAGTTTGAGGTCAGATCATTTTTTGAGCTGAAAGAGATCTTAGTGATTATCTAGTGTGACTCCTCCCTCCCCACCATTTCACAGAAGAGGAAACTGAGGCCCAAAGCGGGGAGAGATGTGCCCAAGGCCACCCGTTGAGTTAGCAGAAGAGCTGGGCCAACACCCCCCACCCCCAGCTTTCTGGATTCTGGTTGCGTTTTTTCTGTTCTGCCACACGGTGTTATTAGAGTGTAGATTATTCTCCTTATTTTAATCAGTGTTGGCATTCAAGTGGGATAGGTCAGTTTCCAAAGTAAATTTGAGTCTTGATTCCAAATGAAAATAACTCTGTAGTTGCCCCATCTCTCCTTGATGTTGTTTTTGAAGAACAGTCTGTTACTCAGAGTAGCACCTAAGGGTTTGGGGCTATGGCTGGACTTCTCTCCTGCCTCTTTCTTCATACTCCCTTATCCCTGGTCACCCTAATGCAAAGAAGAGTATTGGACCCTTGCTGTCAATAATAACGCTCGCTCACTTCTTACTTAAAGATAACTATACTTCCTTCCAGAAATCCTATATTGAATTAAAGAATCATAAAACTTGAAGTAGGTAACTCCTTGAAAACAATGGTAATGCATCCCTGTAGTCAGTAAAATAGGGAATGTCAAGCAGTCTAATGATAAGCTTTTTTCTTTTTTCAGTAAAAGGTTTATTACTACAGAAAAATAGGAAAAAAGAAAAATCAGTTATTGTCTCCTTAAACATCCACTACTAGTGTTGTAGTATATATATATACTTTTTTGATGCATTTTTTTTCATACTTGTGGCACAATTTTGTTCCTTGCTTTTGTCATTAGCATCATTATGGAAGAATGTTTCCATGGTATTAAAAACTGCTTGAAAACATCATTTTAAAGGGCTGTATATTCTATCAAATATAGGTACATAATTTCTGTGATAGGGACACAAAATTAAAGTATAAGAGTTTGTGATCTTGGGCTTCCCTGGTGACGCAGTGGTTGAGAGTCCGCCTGCCAATGCAGGGGACACGGGTTCGCGCCCCGGTCCGGGAAGATCCCACATGCCGCGGAGCGGCTGGGCCCGTGAGCCATGGCCGCTGAGCCTGCGCGTCCGGAGCCTGTGCTCCGCAACGGGAGAGGCCACGGCAGTGAGAGGCCCGCGTACCGCAAAAAAAAAAAAAAAAGAGTTGGTGATCTTTTCTCTTTTTGCGCCTTCCTCATCCCTGAAATTCTCCTTTGCACGGCTCTGCTCCGTGGTGTTCGCCATGCTAAGCAGGGTGATGAGTAGAGATGCAGAAGTGAGGAAACCAAGAGAAGGGCATAAATCATACCACACGGAGGCACAGACTGTCCCAGAGGAGAAAGAAGGGCTGGGAGGGGAGCGTATGGGAGGGAGCAGCAGGAGGGGACGGAGGGTAAGGGACAGTGGTGATCTGGGGAGAGAAAAAGATAACTAAAGGAGAATTTTAGGAAGGATTGCTCAACTTGGGATATAGCTCTCACCTTTGCCCACCAGCCACCGCTTCAGTAAAGTCCTCATTTCTTTTCAATGCTTCTTGGGATTAAATTTCTGTGCTGACTGGCCAAGGTTATCGCTACTTAATCCCATGGTTGGATTTCAGGTTTTCAAACTTTTTGAAATCTGTAATTCTTTATCAACATTTATTGAAGTTCATGGTTTACCACTCAAAAGGGTTATTTTGCTAAAAGCTGGGGGAAAAATACTAAAATAAATCATACCTGGGAAAAGCTTGCTCTTATTGTCAGTAACATTTTTTTCTAGCTTGTTCTTGGTCTGAAGAGCAATTGTTTCATCCAAGTTTTCTGGAGGGGGGAGGAGAAGAAATAAAATTTTATGTCCTAAAAGACCATTTCAAAGTTTTCCTAAAAATGTTTAAATCTCACCAGAAATAGCACAACAGCAATTCCACAATATCAGCACTGCTAGTAAGGAGCTTTGATATGGATTATATTTCATTGACTCTCAAGATGGAAAGGCATACAATTTGAGATCCTCAAGTTCAGCTTCCTACTTAGTTAACTGCAGAAGTCCCTTCCACATTTCTGTGACCACTGTGATTGAGGCCTATAATGGACAACTGTGGTTTTGGCCTACTCAATGCCTTCTGGTAACTACACCTTGATTTTCCTTTGGAGAACCCAGACCTCTCCCACTCTCAGCATATTTGCTCCACTGGTGGCTGAATAACCCAGGCCTGGCTGCTCCAGCCCTCAGGCTATGGTGATTGGTTCAAGGAGGAGCACATGACCAAAGCCAGGCCAGTGAGATTCAATGCTAAGAGAAAGAGGCTCTCTTTCCACTAGGATTGCTATACAGTACGGATGTGAGATTGGAGCTGTACCAGCCATCTTTTTTTCAGAATGGAGCAGTTTATCTGGAATCAATCAACATACAAAAAGTCAGTGAGATGGGGAGGGATAGATTCCTCACACTGTGGTGGGCTTCACAAACCTGAAGCCAGACTACCCCTACCCCTGGACTTTTCAGTTACATGAGGAAATAAATTCCCTTGTCGCTTAAGCCAAACAGTTGGATTTCTGTCATTCAGGGCTCTCACTAATTCACGAAGCAGCCAGTTCTATTGTTAGTCTTAAAAAATATTTTTTTCACTAAGATAGAACATTGTGTAAGTTTAAGGTATAGTACAACATACTGATCTGATACACTTATATTCTGCAAAATGATTACCACGGTTAGCTAACACCTCCATCATGTTAGATGTCTTAAGAGCGAGAATTTCTCTATTCATATTAAGCTGAAATCTGTATTCTTGTCTTTGTCCTAACTCTGCTCTTTGGAGTAACATCTCGTAGGTGTTACCAGATAGGAATCTAGACTGTGACCACCTCAAGGCAGTCAATGAATTAGAATCCACAACCCTGGTATTCAGTTATTTAACCAGTCACATATCCATCTTACTAATAGGACAGGGCTATTTGCAAACAAGCAGTTCTTTGCAATTAGTCTATAAAGAGTCCATTATTACTTTGTATTACTTCTCCCCAAGAAAATTCTTCCTTCTACCCTACCCCACCCCTTTCTGAGAAGAAAATCAGTATATCCTATTGTGTGACACATTCTGCTTTCTTCTTTGAAATAGCGACCACAGCTGGCAACCTTTGTAGTCACCATACATTGTTGGGACCAGAACAGAGGGTAGATCACTGATCATTGTTTGTCACATGCTGAGATGGAGGAGAGGAGATTAGTTAATCCTCTCTCTTCTACCCATGCTGCCCCTGAGCCCTCGAGGGTCTGAGGGTGTACCTTCATGGCAGCGACAGTCAAAAGCCAACAGGCTTGTACAGAAAAATTCTCTACATACAACTCATTTTCTGATTGTAAAAGTTATATACGAAAATGAACAGAAAATTATAAGGAAAAAATGACACTTACTATGCCCAGATAATGTTTTGGTATATTTCTAACTTTTTTTTTTCCAACTTTCTTTCTTTATGCATATCCATTTTTTAACACCAAAATTAAGGTCATATTCTAAATGGCTTTAAGCATTCAATAATATATCATGGACATTCCCCCATCATTAGTCTTTATAAACAATATTTATTTATTTACTGTATATAAACACTATAATTATTAAAAGTAGTTTATAAAATATTGTTTATAAGCAATATTTAAAACACAATTTATAAACATACAATTATTAAAAATGCAAACATTAAAAAATAAAATTTAGTCTAAATAAGAATTAATAATTTATATAGTCTCCTCTTGTGGGGTAGCAAGTTTATTTCTATTGTTTTGTTTCTATAAGCCAGTGCTGTCCAACAGAACTTTCTGCAATGATGGAAATACTCATTTCTGTGCTGTTCAATATGGTAGCCACAAGCTACCTGTGGCAAGTAAGCACTTGAAATATGCCTAGAGCAACTGAGAAACCAGATTTTTTATTTTGCTTAATTTTAATTACTGTTAATGTAAATAGCAACATGTGACTATCACACTGGACAGCACAGCTATAAATAATAGTGGAAATACCTGGTTGGCACACAAGTCTTTGCGGCATCTCTAATTTATTTCCATAGAATAAATGACTTAAGTGCGAAATATGAGTCACAGGGTATTGATATGAAACAATGATCGATTTGAAACAATGTTTTAGATCTACTATTAAGTGGGTAAAGTAGGCCACAAAGCACGGTGTGTAACTTAAGCCCATTTTTTGTTAAATAAGATAAAAGAAAAAAAATGACATAGGTATGTATGTGTATGTGCGCATACATTATTATGTATTATATACATAATATATATATTATGAGTCATTTTTTCACTGTCTTTTTAATATCTTTTTGCATTGACTGATTTTTTAAAATAAATATGTTCTTTTATAATCAGAAAAAAAGCAGTAAAACTAGTTTTCATGTAGAAAAAAATGGCATTTATACAGAACAACTCTGGATTACTCTATCCTATGAGATTTTCTCTTCCATTTAATTCTCCCTCCCCCATCAGTGATCAGAGTAAGGGGCCATGAGTTCATTTTGCCCAAAGGACCTCTGAGATGAATGGTATTTGGTGATTAACTAAACCAAGCAGGAAAACAAAAGGCTTTTCTTCTTTTAACAACCTGCATGCAGAATCAAAGATTGTTTAAGCTTATCTATAAAGTTCAAGGAATCAAAGGTTGACAAACTTTTTCTATAAAGGGCCAGTTAGTAAGTATTTTTGGCTTTGAGGGCCATATGCAGCTACTCAGCGTTGTCATGGTAGCATGTAAGTAGCCACGGACAACACTAAAACAAAGAAGCACAGCTGTGTTCCAATAAAACTTGATTATGGATGCAGAAATTTGAATTTTATGTAGTTTTCTCATGTCACAAAACACTATTATTTTTATTCAACCATTAAAAAATGTAAAAGCTGTTTTTAGCTTGTGTGCTATACAAAGATAGGTGATGGGACAGACTGGCCCATGGCCAGTAGTTTACCAGCCCCGGTTAGAGGTAACAGAGTCCTTTATTTCATAGATGCAGAAACTGAGGTCCAGAAAGGTGAGTGCCTTCCCCAGCATGACAGACCTGGTCTGAGGCAGAGCTGGGACCAGGAAGCAGAACTTCTGATGCCTAGTCCAGTGCTCCTTCCTCCTCACCACACACAGGCCGCACTGGTTAAAATCAAGACTCTTTTTGTCCCAACCATGCAAACACAATTGGGAAAAAAAAAAAGTCAAATTTTAATAATATTATGTCTGGCGAGATTATTAGAAAATGTTAATAAGACAAAATATAACAAAGGTGAAATGTCTGTATTTGAACTGGATCTGTAAATATAAAGAGCTGAAAACGTCTAGTTAATTTTATTTGTATATGTTGTCAAGCTGGGCAATTCTGATTACCCAGATGATTCAGGCTACTTTGGCATAAATTATCAAATTAGTAAAATAATTGTTGCCAAATCTCTCATTCATTTTGGACAATGAAAACTAACCACTGTGAAAACAAAAGAGGTAGGACTCTCACCAAGGTAGGAAACACCTTCTTCTGGAGATATGGTGCCATATTTTACCATCATCTTCACAAAGTCAATCAACGTTTTCATGATAGTAATCAAGGTTTCTTTCTCTTTTGCCTCTTTTTCTATATAAAAGGACAAAATAATTTTTTAAAGACTAGTGGAGTATAGCTTCATCTTTCAATGTTAATTTATGAAATACAGCATCTTATTGAAATAGTTCTCCCTACATATATAGCTAAACCATTTATAGCTAAAATATATTTAATTTCTGAAAAGCCCAAGACTTGATTGGTAATACAGAACAATGTACAGGTATACTGGACTTTTTCAGAAATGGGTAATTATAACTTCTCCAAAATGGTTTACCTTAATCTAAAATATTTTATTGATAGAGTAGATGATAGAGACAGTTTGCAACCTGAGATAATATAAACTCAAAAGGAAAGTTAGAAGACTGGTAACCCAACAACTTTTCTCTACTCTGGTCGTATGTTTTTGAGGGAAGGAATGACCTGTTTTCATTAATCAAGCTTAATATTTGAAATAGGGACACACATGTTTCTTTATTTTTTAAATGCAATGTTGATTTTTTAACAGTAGTATATATTGCTTTCTAACATTGATTTCGTTTGAAAGAATAAACGCATATAGTGAAAATATTCCAATGGTACAGAAGTAAACAGTGAAAGGAATATTCTCTTCCTCTCCCTCCCCACAACTCCTACTTCCTATAAGCAACCACTACTAACAGTTTCTTGGAAACTTCATATTTGACATACTGTTCTGTATCCTGATAGAACAAGATGGCCAATGATTCCATAATAGTTCAGTGGCTATATTAATTCTAAAATCAGAAAAAAAATCTATTTCCATTTTTGAAGGAAAGAAAACTAAGTTGCTAGAGAACTGTTTCCCTATTCTTTTAGCTGCCAGGAAGGATTTTCTCTACATACTTCTAGCCTTTCCCTCCATTTTTTCATCCCTCTCACAGATGAGGTTGGTAGCCAACAGCCATTAGTCTACTTTTCTTGACGGATGGGGATTTGGAATCTTTCTTCTTTCCGTTCCCCTGGAACAGTGGAAGGCAGGGAACTGAAAAATGTGCCTGCTGTGCAGACTCAAACTCTTTCAGGATTGGCTGTTCCAAGAGCTAGACTGAGGGTAGGGGGTAGACAAGCCCACTGCTGGCTCTCACACCAAGCTACATTCTACAACCCGGTCTGTATCAGTAGCAAAGATACTTTGGTTTTCTCAATTGGTTCAGACCCTGGGTAAAAAAGATGGGTACTATCAAAGACCTCAGTGTAAGTATTTAAATTAAAAGTCTATAAAAACAAAGGCAATAAGGAATGGGGTCAAGGAAACTGAAAGATAAAAACACACAAAATAAAGAATATTCCATACAGTGGAATCTTAAAAATACCACAAAGTTGGGAGAGAGGAAGGCGGGAGAAGAGGTGCGGGAGAGAAATCCTGGAAAAGGGCAGGTAAATAATAACTTCAGCAATCACATTATTTGCTCAAGGTCACATCCATATAAATATTTGGTGTTATGCTGATACATTTCACTGACAAGAAGTGACTCACCAGGATGACAGAGGTTCTGAGTTGGGTATATGCCAACCAGTGGGGCAAGAATAGACCCTCAAGATGTACAAGCCCTGCAGACACCAGCAGGGGGGCTGGTGCCATCTGGCCAATGTCTGGGATTGAAGGACAAAAGGATGTTCCCCAGAAATGAAGTCTACTCTAAGGTCACTTCTTGGGGAAAGATGTTACAATTACAGAAGTCTTTATTACAAATGTTCAAACCGGCGATGAATCTTTAAACAGGAAGAAGAAAAGCTATAAGGCAGTGCAGGGCAGCTGTACGGACAATAACAACAGAAAATTGGCATATTATTACCCTCCTTGCAGATTAACCAAAAATAAACATGAGCTGAAATCTTCAGTCAACTTATTTTGGTGCACATATAAAAGAAAAGAGAGCAACACATTAAGGACTTTTTTTAAAAAAAAAGCAGAACATTTCCCAAGCGTGTTTTGGGCTCCTGACCTTCATTAGTCCAATGTTTAGTTCAATTCATTTGAAGACAAGTTGAAAATATCTAAAAAGCAAAATTCTGAATCATTTAAAAATAATAAATTATGTTCCATACACTGTTCTTACTAAGAGAGGAAAATAAAGCCTTTTCGAAAAGAGACTTGCAATAAAGGTTGAGGCTGAACTGGGTCAGGCCAGGAACACTCTGAGTCATCTCTATATGGGTACAAGGTTCACTACAATCCCAGGAACACAGCATGTGTTCAATACCTGTTTATTGAACAAATAAATGAACCCTCTGTTAACATGAAGATTAAATTATCCAGAAATTCCACCTTTCCTGATTACCCTTTCCTAAATATTTCCATGGCTAGTACACTTCTTTTGAAAAAAATCAATGTGAACTATTTTCCCTGAGGCCATAATATACGTCATTGATGGTTGAATTTAGAAATTGAAAACAGGAAGAAAAAAACCCCACCCACACATTTCCTGGAATTACTGTTTCTGTTCCACATGGTCAGAAAACAATGTTTACCTGAATCAATACTTTTCAGTAGTGCATAGAAGTTTGGGAAATACTGGAGTTCCTCAAAGTTGTCTTCACTGTAGGTTTTAGTTCTCCTTTCCAAGCCATTTGTCAAGGTTAAGGTGTTAGATACTGTTTCGTCATTTTCTCCATTAGTAAAACCATCCTGAATTGCTGCCATTGGAGTCTACAGTGGGGGAAAAATCAATACAAAATAAACATTTTTGTTAGAACTGATGACAATCCAGGATGATTCTTTCCTCTGTGACGCACTTGAATTGAAGTGCAAGAATATCTCTTCCTTTGTAAGCTCCTGCAGGATCAAACTCTTTTGCAGGCGTGTGGGCATCTAGTTACATGGGAAGATCACTGGGATTTAGAGACAGGTGCTTTACCTGAAGACCCTGGCTCCTGCTCAGGGGAGAATGGACAGGTTCCTGCTCTGGCCAAGTTTCCCTCCACCAGTTCTCATGAGTGTTTCTTCATAAAACTGCCTTTCACCAAGGAGGGGAACTTTGAGTTTATAGAATCTACTAAGAGGGATGGTGCCAAGATACAGGAAAGCCTGTCACAATGTCTAATACTAGCAGATCAATCATACCTTAGTGATTCCTGGGTGACATTTTAAACGCTGGCTGGGAGGGTACACAAGACTCTTTTTCCCAAACCTGATGTGTGTCCAGTGTTCCCTATCTTAATGATCCATTCTCCACTGAGTGAACTAGACAGAAATGTAAGAGCCTTTCTTGCCTCTTCATTTCCCTGCATTCGATCCATCAGTAGCCTTATTGGCCATACTGTCTAAATTTATCCCAAATTTGTACATTTCTCACTTTCTCCACTACCCCACTCTAGTCCAAGCTACCTTCACTTCTTACTTTTTAACTGGTACACCACCCACCTTCCAATCTATTCCCAACCCTGCATTTTCCACATTGTAGCCAGTTATCTTTTTAAAAATATGATCATGTAACTCCTTTGCTTAAAATCCTTCAGTGTTTTCCCATTGCTCTTATGATAAAGATCAGAATCTGTACATGGCTGATAAGACCCTGCTGATCTGGCCTGGGTCCACCTCCCCAGTCTCATCTCTCATTGCTCTCTCTGTGGGGCAGCCACACTGTCCTTGTTTCAGTTACTTGGGTACTCCACACAACCTTCTCTACATATTGCCTATCATATTCACAAGTTAACTCCTATTCAGCCTTCAGTTTTTGGCTCAAGTCACCTCCTCCGGGAAGCCTTCCCCAAGCCTAAGTCCAAGACAGGTTCCTTTTTTATGAGGTCTAGTAGAACCATGTTTCTTTTCTCAGAGTACTTAATGCAGTCACAATTAAAATACATGACTGGGCTTCCCTGGTGGCGCAGTAGTTAAGAATCTGCCTGCCAATGCAGGGGATACGAGTTTGAGCCCTGGTCCGGGAAGATCCCACATGCTGCAGAGCAACTAAGCCTGTGTGCTACAACTACTGAGCCTGAGCTCTAGAGCCTGCAAGCCACAACTACTGAGCCCATGTGCCACAACTACTGAAGCCCGTGCACCTAGAGCTCATGCTCTGCAACAAGAGAAGCCACCACAATGAGAAGCCCACGCACCGCAATGAAGAGGAGCCTCCACTCGCTGCAACTAGAGAAAGCCTGCGCGCAGCAACAAAGACCCAACACAGCCAAAAATAAATAAATAAATTTATTAAAAAAGTAAAATAAAATAAAATACATGACTATTTGAAGACCATCTACCTCTTCCCTTAGACCTTAAGCTTAATGAGAGCAGGGATTGTATCTTTTTAAATGAGCATTTTATCCCCAGTGTTTGGTACATAGGTGGTACCTCAATAAACATTTACTGAAAGAATATTTTGTTTGCATTTATGCATTTAGATAATATGAGTGAGCAGGTCAAGCATATGGACATTTTAGAGATGGGAAGTAAGGAGTATATAATGGGAGTGAAGGATCATGAATATTGCTATGTCAGTTTTAGTTCAGATTGGTAAGTTCGAGTAAAAGCCATGAGTTCTGTGATAAATCTAGATAGTTTTTTTTTAGGGTGGGTGGATCTTCAAAAGCTGTTTTTAAAAATGGCAGATGGTGGGGATTGGAAGTAGGGAGAACAGAGGAGAATTTTTGGCTAGCAGTAAAAAACAAAACAAAAACAATCCATACTAATTTCTGTTTTCTAGCCTTCCCTAAAATAGGACCATAAGTCTATATACCCTTTTTCCTTGTATTTGGGATAGGATGTTGGAGAGCCATGCATGGGGTATGGGTGCTCTGGTGGAGAAAATGAAAGGAGAGGTGAGGAGTTTGATATCCTCTTATATCCTCCTATAGTTAGCTCCATCTAGAAGTTTAAAAAGGAATTCAAGGAGGAGAGAATGATTTTAGTAGTTTGGCTGAGGCCAAAGAAAAGATGAAGAGGCAAGGAGTCCGGCAAGGACAAGGACAAGTGAATGGCAAGTCTAAGTAAAGGACGACAGACAGGCCTCTGAGCCAATGGAAAGAGGAAGGAGCAGGTGGAAGGACACAGGGTAGACAGAGAGGCGGCATGAGGCAACTAGCTCTGAGGAATATAGAAGCTTGTGTGGAAAAGGATCACATCAGCCCAAGTTTCTTTTTTGGGGTTTTGGGAGCAGATGATGACATCCACTGTGAACAGAAGTTGGATACCAACTTCTGTTGTGAAATACTTGGATCCAGTGCACTGTGATTATACGAATTGTTATGTGAAATAACCGTTTCACATAATATTATGCGTTATTTTACTCTGGGGTATAAGGCATAATCTTTACTATGTAATATAACATGCATCTTTATACTATTTTCAAAGTGGAGTTCATTTATATCTTTTAACTCATTGGTATTTCATCAATGTATATATTTTAAGTGGGCTAAAAATGTCACATACCCCAATTCTTATTTGGCACAAACTGAAGTACTAATTATACACAGATTGTATTAATTATATACAAATACAAGTATACACACACATCCATGCGCATGCATATACACATACATAATAGATGCATATACATTTGCATATACATACCACTTTCTCTGGTATTTTTCCAGCCTGACTCTCAGTCCTGTTCGTTGGCTTATTGAGTTCCTCTTCATAACTGTTGGCTTCCTTAGAGATCAGTTTTTGTAGAACCTCTGCAACTTCATCTTCCAGTGTGTGCGCCTGGCTTTCTGTGATCTGTTATAAAGAGTCAAAACATATAACTGTTATTCCCATTTTTGTGATTAAAAAAAATTCTAGACTAAACTCTTTAGTTGAACACATATTTTTAGAAGACTAGAGAATGTTCTGGTCCCTCTTCTGAACATCCCTTGATTATGCCTCTACTACATGCTGGCCTTCACAGTAACTGCTCAGCACTCCTGGGAAGAAGTGTCTTTGGGCCCATTGTGCAAGCATCAGTCCTATCTGTTGGAACCCACAGAATACTTAATTTGAGAAACAACTGGAGGGTTGTTTCTCAGTCCTCAGCTGCAGGTCATAGTAGGTAACCTTTGAAACCTGCAAATTTAGTGCTCTCCTAAAGCCTGCCAGGCCTGTGTTAGTATCTGGGAGCCAAGCTGGGGCAGGGTCAGTTTGAATTGCTTAGGGCTTCCCAATCATTGCGTGGCTTTGCACATCTTATTTCCTTCTCATCTAACACATTTTTTTTTTTAAACTTCTGCTGGTTAAATCCTAACCATCCTTCTAAGCTCACTTCAAACACCTCCTCCTCTGAAGCTTTTCCTTATTGCATAACTGGATATAATCCACCCTCTGGCACACTGAGCCACTCAGATGGTTCTTAAGCACCTTGCATCATGAGCACTTGCATACTTGTCTAGCGCCTCTGATACACCATAAATTCCTAGAGGGAAAGAATGGTGTCCTACTTGTCCTCGAGACCCATGGTGACTGGTATAAAGTAGATGCATTATAAACATTTGGCTCTTTGAATGAAGTGGCTTGGCTTCTTAGCATATTCCAACCTAAGATTTGGTTTATTCTCATGCATATGACTTACTAGGCCAAGATTCAGCAGTTTAGAAACAATCTTGTCAAATACTCCTCTGTCATTTTCCTCATAAATCCTGGTAGCAATTTTCTGGACAATGTCTTCAGCAGTTAAGGAAGTTCCATCTAGTTGATGAAGGCCATCTGGATCATCTAGACAGAGCAATCACAACTTCACGTTGTGGTGGTCACAGACCTATTTCTTGGATTACATTAGATTTATAATCTATATCTTGTACACTCAACTATTTTTGGAATATGTTTAAGGGGGTGCTTAGTCCATGTAAACTCTTGGTTTAAAATAAAATTTGACTTCAAGTTAAGAACCTAGGATGATAATGGAAATTCTGAAAGCTTCTTATGTGATTATAAGAGGAAGATCTGAAAATAACACAAAAGGCCTCTCCGTTTTTAGCACTAATAGTACAAAAAGTAAAATACTGTTAGATAGTATGCAGTATTGTTCAAAGCACCCTTCTATATATTACATAATTTGATATTCCATTTCCCCACAAGAGTAGATTGGTATTACCTGCACATGTACTCCCTTTGCAGGCAAATTCCTGGGCTGAGGGTGGGGAAACCTGCCTTACACCCAGAATCAGAGAGTATGTACTGAAGATTTTATGACTTACCTGGAATAACTGTTTACTTGTGAGGATGTGTCAGGGCACCTTTATGTAAGGCAGCTTAAGACAAGCCTCTTTCTCCAGAGAATGGGGAACTTATTTTATGTGCCTGGAATTTAAGCTTTTGAAATGTGATCACAGGTTTGCACAAAACAATATGTAAATCTATGTAAATCTCAGCAGAGAAGCTCGCAGATATGTATCCTTGGCTTTCCTGGGAATACATTTGGCAGCACTACTCCAGACTAAAGCGAGGGCCCTTCCTGAGGGAAAGGAAGGATACAGTAGGGTTGGTGGCAAGGAAGCTTTGCACTATGTCCACAGAGCACTCCCAGGAATTACTTGGTCTTTTCCAATCTATACCACATGGAACAGTATATTCATACATGCAAGTTTACAAGGCACTTAACCTGTCACTTCTAGGCAGCTTGGAAAGATCAGAAATTTAGCTCCAGTGATCCCTCTTGTTATCTATATATCCTTGGACCACTGTAAAGGAAGTTAATAAGAGTATCTGTTTCATGGGATTGTGAGGATCAAATGGAATAAGATGTAAAAGCACCTTTTAAAGCACCTTTTAAATGAGAGTTAATGTAGTTTTATGAACCGTAGATTTGTACCTGAAATAAGGGAACTACAATTATCTTCTAGAGAAAATAGACATTGCATCCCTAGCCAAATCCTACCCTAATAATTCTGATCATATTCACTCAAAGAAAGAAGAACCTAGTACATATTTCTATTCTGATTCTCTCCTTTTCTTCCATAGCTCCTGGGGATTCATAGACTTCTTCTAGACTCTATGAAGCTGGAAGTATGTGCAGCCTCAGGCAGAATATCCTCTTCTTGCTGTTTGGAAAGAAGCTTAGGAAAATGAGCAGGGTGAGTATACACAGAGGGCTGGAAGTTCTCTGACAGTATATGATTGCTGAATTGTTGGCCAGCCCACGAGCTGTGAGCCCTTTGAGTCCTGTGTACCAGCGTGACGAATGAGCAGAAAAGTCCCTTAGAAAACCCTGTAAAATCAGTTCCCCTCCTGGCTGACTGAAAATTGGGCTCATCACCCATGTTTTTCAGGAGCAGAGACTCACTATCACTTAGGTCTGATTTTTCCATTTGTGGGTTGCAAGTCAGACTCTCGGGAATATGTGGAGCAGACACTTCCCTGGGTCTAGGCAGAGGTGGAAGCATTTATTTCCCTTCCCACTTATCCCTCGGGATCTGAAAGAGGAAGAATAGTGGTTGCCTGCTGAAGCTGGAAAATAAATGAGGACTGTTTTTCAGTTCATTTACTTCACAACAGGAAGAACATTAGCAACACTCTGAAGAAATAGCTTCCTCCTCTGCAATGCTGTATTCTCTTGAGCCAGGAACTTCAGGCTCCCCTAGCAGAGCTTTGCTAGATGGGGTTGATAGTTGAGCAGGTGGGCAATGCTCCTTGCCTTCCAGTGATTTCCCCTGCTCCTCTACAAGGGACAGAATTACTCAGAATGGCTTCTCTACTGCTCGTGAAGGGGTATTTCACCCTCCTATACAGACCTCAGAGGGAAACCAAACATGAGTTCAATATTGATAAGTTTTTAAAGCATTTACAACTCTAAGTGGATGCGAAAGGGCCTTGTTCAAAGTTGTCATCTGCTCAGTTACATTTGAATCTCCAGGCATCTAATATGGCACTTGGCCTTCATTTATTCAATATATTTGTATTAAAGTCTTAATATGGGCCAGGACTGGAAATAGAGTGATAAGGAGTTTAGATGTGGTCCCTAACTGCACAGAGCTTACTGTCTAGCTCATAGACTGATACATAGTAATTGCTCAATGAATATTTGTTTGGTGAGTGCACAAAGGAGCCACAAAGCACTATTTCCTATAAGAAGCTTACAAAAATCCTGAATCATACACACGGTAGAAAACACTGAGAAGGAGAATTGGTGGGTCCTATAGCACAAGCCCATTTAGAGGTTTCCTAAAGGTATAAAAGCACCTTGCAGAAGTTAGGTCCCTTGCCCTCCCTTCTGGGATGTAAGTCTGCATACCTCTGAGGTTCTAGTCACCTGAGTGGCCCCAAACCTTCTGGTTCCAGGATTACCAGGGTATGAGAGAAAATCAGCAATTCACTCATATCATTCTCTCCAAGAATCTTTTCTGTATACTCAAGTGGACTTAAAATGACCCCTGGGGTAGACCTGGAACCATCAAAACTAGCACTTGGTAGTTCTGAACCTATTTACATGTTAATAAAATGTTGAACAATTTAAACATAAGTTGCTCAAGTTAGTGATCAGATCACAAACACATCTGCCTCTGTTTGCATGTACAGCCCATCTGACCAAAAAATGCAGTCAAACAAACTTTAGACTATTTTTTTATTTTATTAAATCAAACGGTTGATTCAATCAAAGTGGTTAAATCTATTTTTCACGGGGCTATGCCCAGTGCCTATTTATTTCTAGCCCAAATGTTTTAGTTTAAAAAGTAGAATTCAAAAAAAAAAAAATGTCCCTGGGAATTCCCTTGTGGTCCAGTGGTTAGGACTCATCGCTTCCACTCCCATGGGTCCGCGTTCAATCCCTGGTCGGGGAACTAATATCCCGCAAGCCATGCACAGCACAGCCAAAACAAAACAACAAAAACAAAACCCTCACACAAAAGAACCCCCAAAACATTTCCCTGAATAGTATACAATATGAAATGTGTCAAAATATAGACCATCTTCCCCACGCCATCCGTATAAAACACACTTCTGAATTCTCCTCAGGCTACAATAGCCTATAAAAGTCAAATTTAATTGGCAGTTGTTTTCTGACCGAGATAATCAGTATAATTCTCTTGTGGTCCGTGGAAAAGAATTAAGACACATAAGAAAAGCTGTAGTCACTCCTAAGCACCGGTACTCAGAATGGAAGACACACTGAGGAAGACCTCAATGCCTAGGTACAATAGTTAATTTATTCCCTCATGTATTCTTTTATTTGTGCATTTGTTCATTTATCAATTCATGCAACACATTCACGAGCTCCAGACACTTGGACGACACCGTCTCTGTTCTCATGGAGTTTTCAGTTGAGTTTAGGAGAGGAAGATAAATCAGAAGTAGTCACACTCAAGGATGTAAAATTACAAACTGCAGTAAGTGCCATGAAGGAAGGAAATAAGGTTTCTATGAGATCATGTGCGCTGGATGAACCTAGAGAAGTAGACAGCCCATGTAGGACTGCAGAAGCCACGTTAAGGATTTGGGGTTTTATCCTAAGAGAAATGGGAATCTATTAACAGGTTTTATGCAAAACAGAGACATGCTCATGTTTGTGTGTTGAAAAGATCACTCTGGCTGCTACATGAAGGATAAGATGGAGAGGGTCAGAGCGAATGCTAGAAGATCCATTGGAAGATTTTGCTCTCGTTCAAATGAGACATGATTAGAGCTTGGAAAAAGATGGAGGTGATTGGGGATAGAGAAAAAGATTTTGAGAGATACATAGGAGATAAAATTGCTAAGACTGATGGGTTAGAATTTGAGAGGTAAAGAAAAAAGAAATAGTTTGACTCATAGATTTGTCTTGAAAAGCTGGATGTATAGTAGTGCCTTTCCTAGAGGAAAGAGGGCTAAGTTGTAAGGTGTACAGAAATTATGAATTTAATCTTAGACATGCTGAGTTTGAGGTGCATCTGAGACTTTCAAGGGAAGATAAGTCGGTAGTTAGCTAGATATAGGTCTATAGTTCAGAGCATTCTGGGCTAGTGATATGAAACATCAGGATATAGATGGTAACTGAAGCCGTGGAAAGGTTAGAATGACCTAGGGAGAAAGGATATAGCTAGGAAGAGAACACTGAAAAGGGAGTGACGAATATTCCACTTGGGGAGAGGGGGTATTTTGTTGATTTAATTGTTTGAGAATTATGATATTTTGCTTGTACTAATAGTTAAATTGGAATGTTAAAATGAATTCAATAACATAAAATATAGAGAGTAGATTTAAATTTTTTTCAAAGCATCAGTAAAGTAACCTTTAAAGAGAAAATAAAATCTGGGCTTCTGTGGAGCTGGAGCTTTGCACATTATCAGTAAGTTTGGGCTTTATCTCAATTTTGGACATGACTAATAAAGGATTGTAAGTGTGTAAGAGATATTTTTAAAATATAGGACTTTCTCTTAACCCATAATGGGAAACTCCAAATTAGAGAAAATAGGTAGCAAAACTTCTTTTTCTTCATTTACCTTGAAATTTATGATCCAGTCCACTCTTAGTAGAATCATAATCATCAATCAGTCTTCGATTCTTGGTTGAATCAACATCTTCCAGGTTCAATTTATTATCATTTGGAGAACTTTTTACGGACTGTCTTTCCTTGTCATTCTTTTCCTTTTCTGTTATAGCCTTTAGCAGGTTCAAGTTATCAACAAAGGAATAATTGCTCTCACCTGGCTTGTTTTCTGAAAGAAAAGCCCCCAAACCAGGCACATCCGTTTTAGTTAAGCTTCTCATAGCCTACATTATTTAAATTAACATCAATGTAATTTCTTATTACCTGAAGGGTATGTTTTTTTAACCTTGTCTGCTTCTGCTTCAGCAATCTGTGAAAGAAACAGGAGATAGACCTGGTTTTAAACCATTACTCCACCACTTACCAAATACGACAGCTCAATAATTTAATCTCCATGGGATTTAGCGTTCTTGTTTGTAAGATGTAGTTAATAGTTTCTATCTCAAAGTATGTCATAAGGATTAAATGAGATAAAATAAAGGGCAGATGGTCTATAAATATTAATTCCCTCTCTGATAATATTGATAAAAGATAAATCTCTGATAAAGAAATCTTACAATAGAATGGATGTGATGTTGAGCTGACTGGCTTATTATGCAGGCAGCTCTTTGCATTATACTGAACTCTCTATATTTAACTGTTGGGACATAAAAATTACCAAAATTATATTTCCCATCATAATTTCAATGTTTATTATTAAGCTCCTGAGGTCTGTGAATTCAAAATGGCTAAAAATTCGCGGCATAGTTACATTAAATAATAATAACTAAAATAAAATGGAATAGCATTTATAATTTTACTTCTGACCTACCTGCTCATTCAAAGGTCTTTCTGCACTTAATTCTCTATTATGTAGGGGTTTGTCTAGAATAAACACACACAAATACAAATTTAATTGTTCATTGGAAAGACAATATGTCTCATTAAATAAAATCTTCAAAAAAAAAGGAGAAATATTTTTGGATGACTGTGAAACAAATATATATATTAACAGAGATTATCAAGATTATACAATAACGATGATTATCAGTGTTGCCTTGCTTATTACCTTGGTGTTTTTCCTGAGTTAACAGAATTACACTTTTTCTTTTTTTTTTTTTTTGACCAGAAATCTAACATATTGTTCTAACACTTGGTGTACCAGCGGTTTTCAACTAGACGGAGCATAGTCTGGATTGGTATTATTGGCACATTAAAAGCTTTCTTCATACACTGCACGTTTTATGAATAGAATATCTGAGAAAGGTTGTAAGATGACTAGGAAAAAAACAAACAAACAAAAAACCCAAAAACCAAGCCATATATTAGGCGGGAAAGCCACCCCCTCCCAATTTCAAAATAAGATCTTTCAAAACAACTTATGTTATTGTTCTATCATGTAAAAAGTGAGGGAGGACAATCTGTCTTCTGGCTCTAAATTCGAACTGATTTCTCTGTCAATATGCACGGATATGACGTGATCAGAAAATGAGGCAAGGTGATTTACAGCTCGCGGATTATACCAAGCTTTACCTTTTCATGGCGAAATAAAAGGGAGGTGGGAAGAAAAGTGTCCACGTACCTTGGCTGCCTGCCGGTTTGGGGAAAGCTTGAATTGGGCTGCTGTGGAGCACCAACACCACAATCCAAGTGCCGGTCCAAAGGAACCCCATTCTTCCACGCTTGGCTTCAGAAACAGCCTGGCGCCGGGCTCCCGGAGCTATAGCTTTTGTTATGAATGAAAAGGAGGAGTAAAAACAGGAAGAGCTAGGAGGGCGGGCGCGGGGAGGGCGAGTGGCGGGGGCTCGGAGCTGGTGGAGCTCTCTGGGGCTCCGGAGTAAAGGGATGAGAAAGACTCCAGGCGCTCGGGACTCAGGTCTTCAGGTGGAGGAGAGCGCTGTCCGCCCCGTGGGTGCTGAAGTTCCTGTGACGCGGAGCGGTCAGCGGGTCGGCTAGGGCGTCACCTTATTCTCGCTCCCTTCTTGAGAGGAAGTGAGGATGGAAGCGCATGCTCCCTGCGAGCCAGAGGCGGGAAGGGGTGGTGTCAGCGACTCGGAAGCTGCTCCAATCCCCACAGCGAGTGGAAGCAGGGAGGACGACAGACTAGCTAGCGTATTTTCGGTGCCGCAGTCCTAGGGGTGCTCCTGCGCTCACGGTCACCTGGATTGCTGTAAACGTGCACATCTTTGTCGTAACCTCCCAAGTAAACGTTACCTCAGGGACCAGATGCCTTCTCTGCCCGGGCACCTGTCAAGGAAAGCTAGATAACCTTGTGCAAGGGGTTCTGCTTAGAGATTATTCTGGGATACCTTCTCCAAAAAGCCCTTCTTTCCATTCCACCTTCTGTACCTGAAAGGTAGAGATAATTCTTATATTCTTAGAAAAGCCGTGCCTTTTGTGATTTGGGTTGACGTACCAGGGCTCCCTTGGTGCTCTTATTTGTGTCTCAGCTCTATGGAGTCCTTTGAATGGGGATATTTAAGGAACATTCTTTCAAATAGATTGCTGCAGCACACTCTTACTCTCCTAGATGAGGAAACAGAACAACAGCAAAAATCATCGTCTGTTCCCCTAAGGGTGAATATCCTCATCAGTCCAGGGTAGGTGAGCAATAGGGGCCAGTTTCAATAAAAAAATTTCCCCTTCCTCACCGTGGGAAACCCCTCTTCAAAGAAAGAAAGGAAAAAAAGAAAAAGAAAAAAAAAAAGCAGCACTTGTAAAATTCTTCCCTAGGATTCAATTATGCCTAAGGACTTGGTTGTTCCAGCATTCCTTGAAGACAGTGGGTAGTCATGAAAAGCATTTTTCATCATAACTAGGTCAGGGAGGTTCTTCCTATATCTTGAGAATATTCCCAGAAGGCTAAGATTATTGCATAAAAGGAGCTATCGAAAGACTTTAAAATGATGAATACAAGCAACACTAATGTGAACAGGGTGCTGAGTAAGCTGTTTAGTCTCTGATTTTTTTTTTTTTTTTTTTTTTTTTTTGCGGTACGCGGGCCTCTCACTGTTGTGGCCTCTCCCATTGCGGAGCACTGGTTCCGGACACGCAGGCTCAGCGGCCATGGCTCACGGGCCTAGCTGCTCCGCGGCATGTGGGATCTTCCCAGACCAGGGCACGAACCCGTGTCCCTTGCATCGGCAGGTGGACTCTCAACCACTGCACCACCAGGGAAGCCCTAGTCTCTGATTTTTAAACAGAGCTTGGACCCTTTCCTTTGGACTGTGGCATGCTGGGAACTAGTCTGCATAATGACCAAAGAGAAGAATTCAGCACAAGCGGGCCTTTGATTTCTGCACCCCTGCTTTTCAAGGAGCAAGTTAGTTGTTCAAGTACCTAAAAATAAACAGATGAATCTCCCTCATTCTGGAGGTCTTTGAATTTGGATATCACTCAAATACTTTCTTTAAGAATCTAAAGAGTACTTTTGATCTAACACCTACTTCGAAACAAATAGTTGTTTCTTGGCAGTGATGACATAGCATTAATATCCCAGGAGGCTGCATGAAAAATATTGTCTCCCAATTTAAAATCCCAGCCAAGTGAAGGGCAAATTTCCTCTTCTTTAAAACAGAGGTGGCAGGATCTGTTTACCTTACAGTGTAATTGTGGAGAACAATTGAGTACATGTCTGGATCAAATCATTTTGACGCCAGGAATATTTTGACACAGCCTAAAAAATAAGTTATGAAGTGTTTTCAGCTTTTCATAAACATTACCAAATATTAGGTGAAATAGTCACTGAGATTTACTCTGTCGCCTCAGCCTCACTGCATCCTTTGTCCTGTCCTTAACTTACCTCTCCCCACAATGTATGTTTGCAGTTGGGAGGGACTCAGGATGGAATTAAGGGAAGGGATGGCTATTGAGCACGATGCATTGCTTGCCAAAAATGAAAAAGGTATTTGACTTTTCTCTGCCATTTGTACTCAAAGTGACTGTGTTAAATCTAAGAACATGTTCTGTTGCTGACCAAATGAGCTGTGGAGCACTGAGTAAACTGTAAGGCATGGAGTCATTTACATTCCTCAGTCTTACGGATGTTTCTGCCAGACGTAGTATCGGTCTATGAGTGGAGTAATCCTAAGTTTCATTTATTCATTCATTCAGTTAAGAGATGAAGTTTCATTTATTTATTCATTCATTTAAGAGATATTTATTGAGTACTCAAAATGTACCAGGTATTGAGATAATTGCTGGGTATACAAAGATAAGTAAGGTATGGTCACTGCTGGTCTTATAGCCTGAAAGAAAGGACTGTGATTATAACAAGCACCACCACAACTATTTACTGAATAGGTTTCATGTGCTACACATTGATCTCACTTAAATGTAAGTTAGCAAATAAACATGAGAGTGTGTTATAGGTTCCCTGTTGTACGTGCAGAGTTCGGGTGGGGTGCAAATAATGGAGTGAATGATCAGGAAAGGTTTCAAAGAGAAGATCTCTTTCCTTAATAATAAAAAATTAAAATATTTGATTATTGTGTGTAAGCACACTATAAACATTGAATAATATAAAAATATATGTTGAAGTTGCAAGACAAGTGT
Organism: Neophocaena asiaeorientalis asiaeorientalis; assembly: GCF_003031525.2. Classification (NCBI taxonomy): domain Eukaryota; kingdom Metazoa; phylum Chordata; class Mammalia; order Artiodactyla; family Phocoenidae; genus Neophocaena; species Neophocaena asiaeorientalis. The sequence goes on from NW_020174950.1 coordinate 402,351, forward strand.
CATTGACACAGATCAGGTGATCGTGAAATAGACAACATACAATGCACAGTGACTTTGTCAATGCTGTTTGTATATGTGTGAACACACACATGGTTTGATTGTTGTATGCTCATTCACTGGTATAGAAGATGCCTTTTGTGCTGAGTCTTGAAGATAGAGATATTTGAACTTGTTTATATTTATTAGAGGAAAAATTTTATATTAATTATTATTGCATATTATATTACAGAAAATTTCAGACAAACACAAAAGGAGTAAAAATACTGAAACAAACTCCTTGAATTCATTACCTAATTTCAATAATCATTAACTCATGACCACTGTTTTTTTTGTCTTTTTTTTTTTTGCGGTACGCGGGCCTCTCACTGTTGTGGCCTCTCCCGTTGCGGAGCACAGGCTCCGGACGCACAGGCCCAGCAGTCATGGCTCACGGGCCCAGCCGCTGTGTGGCATGTGGGATCCTCCCGGACCGGGGCACGAACCCGTGTCCCCTGCATCCGCAGGCGGACTCTCAACCACTGCGCCACCAGGGAAGCCCATGACCACTGTTTTTATTTTATATTCCCAACCAATGGATGATTTATGTGTAAAAATCCCAAACTTCATATCATTTCATCCACAAGTATGTCAGTATGTTTACCTAAAGGATAAGGTTCTTTTTTGTCCTAGCATTACTGTAATACCTTTATCTTATCTCATAATAATAATATTCCTTTAGTATCATCACATATCCAGTCAGAGTTCAAGTTTCCCCACTTGCCTTATAAATATTTTTACAGATGGTTTGCTTACACCAGAATCCAAATAAGGCCATATGTTGCATTTGGTTGGCATGTGAGAGACCCATATTAGTATGAGATATTGCAAGGTTTTCTTTCCCTTCCCCAGACAAGTTAGTGGCTTCCTTAGAATACCGTGCATACTTCCAGTGTAGCATGTATCCCATTGTGCTGCTTTTTGTACATGATTCTTTTCTCTTCATTTCAAAAATAATAAATATACACTGAAGGAAAAATTCTGAAAAGACAGTAAGTAAAAAGGAGAAAAATTATCTGATAGAGACAACCACTGCTAACTTTGGGCATATTTCCTTTTGGTGCATGTTTTTCTAAGAAAATATACACATATTTATAAAATCGTATCTCTCACTGTAATTATCTCCTTACATATTTAGCTGTCTATCCCACTAAATTGTGAACTCTTTAAGGGAAAGGATCTTATCTTGCTTACCCTTCACTTCTCAGCCCTTCTTACAGCATCTGGAAATCCATTTGCTTAAGTAAATGAATGATGTGATGAAGGGTTGCCTGTTTACCTTTGGTCTTCAAATGCTGAGACCATGGTGGCTGTCCCACATTGGAGGATCATGACAGTCTTGCGGGGCCAGGAGCTGCCAGTTCCTTCAAGAGCTGTTAGTCACTCTGCCAGCATGATCATCCACTCAGCATTTTCTTTACGAAAGAGAAGGCTTGCAGAAGAGTTTTCATGAAAGGCCTAAAACTAGAGATCCAGAGCTGGCAAAGGCTCACACAGATACAGAGCTATAGGAATGGATCCATTGCTGTTGAAAAGACTGACACAGAATGCCAACACTGGAGATGGCTACTGGTGTAGCTCAAAAGAGAAATGTGGAATCTGGAAATTCACCATCAGAGGAAAGTTGAAGTAACAAAGGATGATGGAAATGAGCAAATAAAAAGACGAAAACAAGGAAAGTAAAAACATGGAAATGCAAAGAGTATATGAATAAAGAAAATGGGCCCAAATGACAAGATGTGATAGGCCACCTACAGAGTGCAAAGTGCCAACACTGAATCTGAGGGTGGGAAGGAGGAGAAGGCAGCTGGATGGCAAAGATTTTTGTTGTTCACTTACCTCATTTGTACCATGATTGAACCAGATTGTGTCAATCTCTTGCTCCAGAGGTCATGGGAGGAATGTACGAGTCATACAAGGGCTCTCTCCAGAGATACAAGTGTAGAGCAGTTTCCCAGAAGGAATCAGGGTGAGGGTGTAAGGCAAACAAAAACAACAGATGCTCACTACACTGTAGAATGTAGTATTGATATTTAAGATAGGTTAAACATTATTGAGTAAAAAAATCAAGTTGCCTATTAGCGGTATGATTTCTATTATAAAAATTGTGTGTGTGTGCCTGTGTGTGCTCGTAAATAGTGATTTGAAAATTTTATTTCCCATAATGTTTACAGTGGTTACCAGGTTAGGATTTTTTTTTCTTTGTTAATTAGGCAGTTCAGAATTCCTTGCATTTTTAATATGCATATGTACTTGTTTTATAATCAGAAAAAAACCTCAGTAAAGCAATATAATCTATATTCAATTCAATAATTCAATTTTGTATACTAAAAACATATTCTATTATGTTTCAGACAATTGTAATGAATTATCTCCTTCTGGGATATGAGAATAGATTGTGATAAGGTCAGCAGAGGGGAAATTAAAATCTAGTACACGGGTTGTTTTGTTTTTTATGACATTCTGCTACTATTTGAATGCCATTCTAAACGATTTTTACAGTGCCTGGTCATTGTTTTTATTTCCTTTTTATTGTGACCTCCTTGAGGGGAGGGGCTGGTCAGGACTCATGTTTTTATCTTGGTGCCTAGTATATTATAAGGAAGTCAGTAAATTTTTGTCGAATGGAATTTTATCACCTTATGAATCTATCCATAGCAGTTCTCTTACATGAGGCTTGACACCTTTTCCCAAGCCACAGGTGTACCTCAAGTAGCCAAACTATGCTGGACACCATCCCTCTCTATCATCCCTACCCATACCCTCCCTTTCCAGGGGCAAAGCTGCTAGATGGTCTGGGGCATGTTTGAGGTGGGCTAAGCCTTCCCAAGGACCCACCTTACACCCTCCCAGGCTCTACAGCTGGCCTCTGTGGCACTGGGAATTAGGAATAGGGGATTATTCCAGGTTTTTTTCCCTGTTCTGTAGTACAGATTTCGGGGTTATGGGGAAGGAAGATAAAGCATACAACCTGGGATTCCTTTCAGTAGGGTGTGTTCTAGGAGGATTTGCTAAATTACTGAGGGCATGTGTTTCCTTGTGGATCTTCACAAGGTACTAGTTGCCAAGATGTGCTCAGCTTGCATGAAGTCCAGGCCATTCTTGACTTCCTCAAACACAGCAGGCCTACTTCTGCCTCAGGGCCTTTGCACTTGCTATTTTCTCTTCTTGGAATGTTCTTCCAGATAGTCCCAGGGCTTAATCCCTTACACAGATCATATTTTTGCTAAGAAGTCACAGTCTTAGGAAGGCCTACTGTCTCAGGTCGAGTTCCCTGGGAAACAGACTCTGAAATGGAGATGAGCAGGCAGGAAGTTTTTAGGATATTCTCTTGAATCAATACCTATGGAAGGGAAAAAATAGGAAGGATTTACCAGCAGGAGAAATTGAGCCACAATACAATATCAGTGGAGGCTTTAGCCAACCCTACAAGGAGGTCTAAAGATGAGATGATCCTGGGCTTCCCCGGTGGCGCAGTGGTTGAGTGTCCGCCTACCGATGCAGGGGACACCGGGTTCGTGCCCCGGTCCGCGAAGATCCCACATGCCGCGGAGTGGCTGGGCCCGTGAGCCATGGCCGCTGAGCCTGCGCGTCCGGAGCCTCCGCAATGGGAGAAGCCACGAAAATGAGAGGCCCGCGAACGGCAAAAAAAAAAAAAAAAAAAAAAAAAAAAAAAAAAGAGATGATCCTTCAGAGCTGTCTTGAATTGGAGCAAAAAAAGTAGGCCTTTATACTTTTGCATAGATCAGTCATTGGGTGTAAGCCTTCCCAGGAAGAAGTCAGAACCTTGGATGAGGTGGTTATTTTGTAGCTAGGGCAATAAGATTTTCAGACCTGAAGTGGCTGGCATATGAGCAGTGCATCCAAACCTTTACCACACATACCCTGACCCCCTTATTTAAAGTTGTACCCCCTGTCCTTACATGCTCCCTCCCCCTTCTCTGCCTTATATTTCCCCGTTGCACTAACCATCTAACTACCATATAATCCACTTGTAGATTTTATTTATCTTTCTCCTGCAACTAGACTGTGAGATTCTTGTGGACAGGTATTTTATGTATATACTTTTTCTTTCACTGCTGAATTTCAAGCATCTAGAATAGTGTCTGACATATAGTAAGTGCACAATACATATTGATGCCTGGAATATGCTTTAAAACCCCAAGACTATGCTTTAAATTTTGAGGAATGGGAATTCCCTGGTGGTCCAGTGGTTAGGACTCTGTGCTTTCACTGCCGAGGGCCTGGGTTCAATCCCTGCTTGGGGACCTAAGATCCGGCAAGCCACTTGGGGCACCACCCCCAACCAAAAAAACCAAAAACTGAAAAAAAAAAAAAAAAAAAACAGGAAAAAATATATAGCTAGCTAGATAAATAGAAAAAATAAGGTTGGCCATTAGTTGATCATCATTGAAAATCTGGGTAATGAGTGCATGTATACAGATTCAGTATACTATCCTCTGTAATTTTGTATAAGCTTGAAAATCTTCATAATAAAAAGCTTTAAAAGAAAAGTTTTATTTTAAATTTACTACTCACCAGTAGAGACAGCAGTAAGAGAGACTGTTTTTCTTTCTTCTTCTTTCTCCCTAAGGTGTATCCGAAAATACAATTAAACAACTTTCTCAGTGGAACAGAAAATCAATAGTTTTGCTCTGGTGCTCCAAAGCCCATCGTCCAGTCATCCCTGTAGGCATACTGCTGCCATGGGGACCCCAGATGACTTAGCTGCCAATGCCCCTGCAGGATTAGTGGTACAATTTCAGTTTTCTCCTCCTAGGATGTCAACATTTTACAGACATCAGAGAATGAAGCCAGCATTTCTTGCTAGACACTGCGTAGATACAATTAGATGCATTCTGAGAAACTAAGAATGATTGCTGGATTTCCCCTCCCATCTGTCACAGAACAATGGACAGGAGGAGGCTGTGTGAGAGTGCTCACCTCTCCACAAAGTGGAGGGTAGGTTGACCCACAAAGAAAAAGAGTACCCTCTTCTCTGCCCCCTCTACCCCAAACAAATCCCTAAGAAAGGCCCTGCATGGTATGACTCCTGTAGCCTCTCTGACCTCATTCCCTTCCACTCACCCCCAGGCCTCTGAGCTCCAGCTACCCTAGCCTCTGCTTTTCCAGGCATGGTCAGACTAGCCCTCGCATTGGTTCTTTTACAGTGACTTCCTCCTCTGCCTGGAACAGTCTCCACATGGCTCATTTCTTCACCTCATCCATATATTGGCTCGTGTCACCTTCTCCATGATGGATTATTTAAAATTGTATCACTTCTGCCACCCCTGTACTCCCTACCCTTCTACCTTGCTCTACTTCTTCATTATTCTTTGCCAATTTTCTCTTTCAACATACTATGTAAATTTTAATCTGTCTATCCCAAGTGCCGATAATAGTGCCCAGAACATAGTCATTGAAGACACTGAATGAATGAATGGAGCTCAGAGTCCTGTGTTTCTCAGCCAGTGACCATACATTCAAGATTTTCAAGTCAGTCCTGTTTTTAACTCTGTTCCTGTCAATATCTGTCTGCTTCCCTTCCTCTTGCCCTATTATCTCCATCCCTCCAGTTCATACTTTAAAGCAACCAGAGTGATCTTTAAAAAGTGGAAGTCTGATCAAGGGTAAGGATGGAGCTTGGGCAATGCAACATAGAGAGGTGCAGTACCCTGTGCCTGGTCACAGGTGGGAGACATTACCACCCAAGGCCTGAGCCTGGTATGAGCTGTGTAAGAGGGCCAGCTTTCAGGACTGTGGCCTTCAGTAGAGGATGCAGCCAACAGGAGACAATCTAACAAGGAGGGAGCCAAGGAAATAAATCTCCTGCTACCACTCTCCTCTCTTCCAGTCATCTCCTACAAGTGGACCCCAGTGGCTGAACTCAACTAGAAACCAGAGGGCAAGGGAGTCACTGAGACAGTCCTTAGAAGTTAGCCTTCTTGGACACAGGGCAGAGTGAACAGTGAATCTGGGGTAGGGGCAGGGGAGGGGAGAAGATCGAAAATATCCACTTTTTCTCTTCTTTCATGCTGCTCCACTCACATGGCCCTTTATATCATTCCCAGAATATGACAAGATTTCCCTCAACCCAGGACTTTTGCACTTGCTTCTGCCTGGAGTGCTCCTTCACAGACCCAGCTCCTTCTCATTCTGGTAGATGTCCCTTCCTCACTCAGTTATCTTCTGCTGCATCATTCTATTTCTTTCTTTCTTCGCATTTATTACAACCTTTAATAAATTTGTTTCATTGTCCATCTCCTCCTCCAGACTATGCATGCTCTCTAAAGGCAGGAACTTTGTCTTCTTTAAATTCCAACACCTGGAACAGAGTCTGGCATCTAGTAGGTGCTCAATAAATATTTTTTAAATGAATGAACAGATAAATAACCAAGAAAATTCTAAAAGAAAGGAAATTTCTTACAGATATTAAATTATAAAGCTACAGTAATGAGAACATTTTGACCCTGACACAGCAATAGAATACCATAGTCCAGAGATAGAATCACTGCAATAGCTTCCTGACTGTTTTCCCTGCAATATGGTGATTCATTATATGATAAAAGTGGCACTTAAAAATCAGTGGGGAAAAGATAATTCATAAATGATTTTGAGATAATTGACTAGCAGTTTTTTAAATGATAGATGTTTTCCTTACACCTTCATTGAAATAAGTTGTGTATAGATAAAAGATTTAAATATGAAAACATGAAAAATTGTGTGAATACTTTTATGATCTTGAGAAGAGAAATGCTATTCTAAATATTATAGACAAAACGGAAAACATAAAGGAAAAGAATGATACATTTAACTATGTAAAATTTATTTTTTATAAAATATGTTATAACAAGTTTGAAAAACTGGAAAATACTTGCAAAAATAAATTTACATAATATATAAAAAGTTCTTAATAGTCAATAATAAAATAGAGTAGTCCAAAAGAAAAATGGCAAAGGACATAAACAGGAGCCAGCTTGAAGAAATCCCCAATTACAAACTCAGAACAATTTTATCATCAAAATAATGACATAGGATAACTGAAAGTAACACACAGGAAAAATAATCCATGGGTCCATAATGGATACTTAGAAAGGGGTGGGGGTAGTTGAAATCCTTCTTCTTTACAGAAGAATGGAAACTAGCACCTTAGAAAAGAATACTAGAACTAGAAAACCACCACTTTGCAACCTCATATTGCAAGAATTATCAATGAATTCACCTAAAACCATTAGGTGAAAAAAAAGTTTCTAAAATATTACCCCACAAATTACTTGCTAATGCAAAGAAGACATGTACCTTTAAGATGGAGTTATTTGGTAGTCACCAGTTTAATCTGGTGATGAAACTTAGCATCACTCATTATGGGACTTGACATTATGTGCCTCTTGAAGGGATGTAAAATTAAGTACACAAGCATCACTATCAAGTGTTCATACTGTTTCCAAAGATGCTGATTTATTTGGCCTGGAGTAGAACCTGAACATTGGCATTGTAAGTGTTTAAAAGTTCCCTAGGTAATTCTAGTGTGCAGTTAAGTTGGGGAGCGAATCACTAATTTAAATATTTGACAGGTAACTATCGATACCTCTATGAATTATTTTGGAATTACATGTGAGAGTCCTAATGAAATGATCTGAAGAAGAACGCAAGTGCAATGAAAAATCATCTTCCTGATTTTGTCAGTCTCTCAGCCAATTTATCTTTTCCAAAGGTCGTCTCTCTCCTGTTTCACACTATCATACATTTTTAAATGAATATGTATCTTTAAATCATGTCATAATAAGAAGTTGCCAGTTTGATGGCACAAGAAATTCTACAGATCAAAGATAAATGTTACTTAAGGATTTTTGACATAATATTTTAATTTTAAAAATGTGTGTATCTGTCCTCTCACTGCCTAATATGAACACTGTTAGAAAAGGAGATTTCACTATTTAAGTAACTTTTGACCTGACAGATTACTTGCTAGTCACGAGGAAAGGAAGGATGCAATTGTACAATGCAAGAATCAGGATGTCACCACATACTGTGTGACTCTATTTACATGAAATGTCTAGAATAGACAAATTTATAGAGACAAAGTAGATTAGTGTTTGCCTAGGGCTGGGGGCTGGTGGTGGTTGGGAATTTGGGGGGGGTGACTACCATTAAGTATGGATTATCTTTTGGGGGTAATATAATGTTTCTAAAAGTGATTATGGTAATGGTTCCACAACTCTGAATATATTAAAAACCACTGAATTATACACTTTAAGTAGATAAACCGTATGGTATGTGAATTATATTTCAATAAAGCTATTATATTAAAAAAAAAGAATCAGGCTGTCATTATCCAAATCTAGGAATCAATCTTAGCATCACAAACAGTGGAGCAACCAGGCATATGAATATCCTCTTACGATGCAATTTGAAGCACCTCTGAAGTAGTCTCGATTAAAAAATGTTTATTTGAATCTAATTAAGGTTTTAGACCTAAATTCTAGGAGACCTTTAACTCTAGGAATAACTTCTGTGTTTCCATGAAGAAGCAATGAGACAAATCCAGAAGGTGAAAAGTTCTACCAGACTCTTCTAGCCTCCTCAACAAGTCATTGTAATGGAAGGAAAAGTGTGGATGGAAACAGTTCCAGATTTCACAACACCTAAGAGATGTAACAAATGAAACGTGTGGGCCTTCGCTGGATGCTATTTTGAGCAAACCAACTAGAAAGGACATTTTTGATACAATTGGAAAATTTAGAAATAGAATGGGTATTTCATGATATAAAAGAATATTGTTAGGGCTTCCCTGCTGGCGCAGTGGTTGGGGGTCCGCCTGCCGATGCAGGGGACACGGGTTCGTTCCCTGGTCTGGGAGGATCCCACATGCCGCGGAGCGGCTGGGCCCGTGAGCCATGGCCGCTGGGCCTGCGCGTCCGGAGCCTGTGCTCCGCAACGGGAGGGGCCACAGCAGCGAGAGGCCCGCGTACCGCAAAAAAAAAAAAAAAAAAAAAATTCTTTTCAGATAAAAAAGAATATTGTTAAATTTGTTAGGGATTGTGGTTATATATACTTAATTTTTACAGATGTCCATTGTAATATTTAGGGAGTGAAATGTCATGATGTCTGTAATTTACTTTTTTTAAAAATCAGAAAAGGGACTTCCCTGTTGGCGCAGTGGTTAAGAATCCACCTGCCAATGCAGGCGACACGTGTTCAAGCCCTGGTCTGGGAAGATCCCACATGCCGCGGATCAAATAAGCCCGTGCGCCACAGCTACTGAGCCTGCGCTCTAGAGCCCGCGAGCCACAACTACTGAGGCCACGTGCCACAGCTACTGAAGCCCGCGCGCCTAGAGCCCGTGCTCCGCAACAGGAGAAGCCACTGCAATGAGAAGCCTGCACACTGCAACGAAGAGTAGCCCCCGCTCACCGCAACTAGAGAAAGCCCACGCGCAGCAATGAAGACCCAACGCAGCCAAAAATAAATAAATTTATTTAAAAAAAGAAAGAAATATGCAAGTGTGTATCATTAATGCAACTTGTGATACTTCTAACAAAGTTAATCTAAGAGGATAAAATTAGGAAATATGTCTTCAATCTAAACATCTTTAAACAGCTAAGTGAAGTCACATCAATGGTGGAAACAGTGAAGACCTTCTCTGTTTAAAAATGCCTTTTGAATAATAATGTTGAAAAATGAATTATTAGTAGAACAGAAGGAGAGCTCCAAAGTAGCTTTTCAACTATGTATCTAATAAAAGTAAGGCCACATGGTGGCACTATACCACCATCTTTCAAAACAGCAAAGACTTAAAATTACATAAATGAACAAATGTAAGAATTTTGAAAGGCATTCTGGATTTATGACTTTATGGGTTATAAAACAGTGTGCAGTTGGTTGTAGTTCAGAAACTTGTCTAATCTGAATGGAAAAGAGGACCTCATCACACCGTTTCATATATTATGCTCAAAATAATAAGGCCACATGGTGGCACTATACCACCATCTTTCAAAACTGCAAAGACTTAAAATTACATAAATGAACAAATGTAAGAATTTTGAAAGGCATTCTGGATTTATGACTTTATGGGTTATAAAACAGTGTGCAGTTGGTTGTAGTTCAGAAACTTGTCTAATCTGAATGGAAAAGAGGACCTCATCACACCGTTTCATATATTATGCTCAAAATCGACAGACAAGAGAGACAGGCAAAGAAAATAATGCTTATTACTATTTGATAGGTTGTGTAGTGCAGTAAGTAAATGATGTTTATGTAGTTTTGGGGACAGCTATTAAATGGTAAAAGGGAAAAAAAGGGTTTTTCCAAGAGATGTTTGAATATATTAAGAAGTATAAATAAATTTTAGCATTTCTGAGTTCTATGTTAAAGTACAGGTGCTGTACCAACTTCTGCAGTAGACATGTGCATGACAAAATAACAACACAAATATTATTGAATTTTGTATTGTATTTCAGAAAATGCTGTTCTTTTTTAAGTAAAGGGAATTTAAAATATATATAATTATTTAATTTTTATACCTACGTAAAACTTTCATGCACATAAATTCACAAACCAGGAAAAGTCCTTTATCATATTTTGATCCCTACACTGGGATCAAAGAAACAGCAATTTTAACCATATGTTAAAAGTTAGAAGCATTGTATTCTTAAAATTCCAACAGAAGTAAACAGACAACAGTAAGAAAAAAGAAACTTGTTAATTTCCTGATATGCTGATTTAGCATTCCATAGTCCAGTTGCCTCCCCTGTGCTGTCCACCCAAAGATTTCTGTCTCATTTCTGGTATTTCTTTTTTTTTAATTTACTTTTTAGTTTTGGCCATGTTGCACAGTGGCTTGTGGGATCTTAGTTCCCTCACCAGGGATTGAACCCGAATACTGACAGTGAAAGCACCGAGTCCTAACTACTGCACCGCTTAGGAATTCCCCATTTTTGCTATTTCTTATCGTTCAGGTGATCTGGGGAAGAAGAGGTACATAGATTCTCTCAGTAGGGTCAATGGCAAATCAATAACGAATAGCTATTTTATCCTACTTCTAGTCAAGCCATTGTTAGCTACACTCAAGGACAGATTCACTGTGAAGCTAACGAAGCAAGCTTAAGCTTGTACAAGCCCCTTCCAAGTCCCAGGGAAAAGCCCTAGCTTTTGTTCATATAGCTATATATTTTTGTAAAATTTAAATAAGTTTTAAAACACAATTGGTTCAGACCTTTGTACTCCAACTTCCCACCAAACTTCCCCTCAGGTTGGATGTTGGGTCAATGGTCATGGGTATTTCTGGAAGTCGGATCAATGTTCAGTAAGAAATAATATCAATAATTCCTTAATATCATCCAATATACTACTGCACAAAACGTGATGCATGGATCGTTATGCTGGCCCATAAACTGCTGCCTGTCTGTGAAGAAATACGTAAAGACCTTTTTTGTTGTACATCTTTCTTTCACTTCATTTTTCAAATAATTAAATTATTTTATTTTACAAATGTAATGGTTTGCAATAAATTGGGCAAAAAAACCTTTTTCACTTTAAGAAACACTGATTAATACCCAGCCTATATTTAAAATTTCCCAGTTTTTCCCAGTATGTTGTGTTTTTTTTTGTTTTTTGTTTTTTTTTTGCGGTACGCGGGCCTCTCACTGTTGCGGCCTCTCCCTTTGCGGAGCACAGGCTCCGGACGCGCAGGCTCAGCGGCCGTGGCTCACGGGCCCAGCCGCTCCGTGGCATGTGGGATCTTCCCGGACCGGGGAACGAACCCGTGTCCCCTGCAGTGGGAGGCGGACCCTCAACCACTGCGCCACCAGGGAAGCCCTGGCCTTACTTCTTAAAGTGGACATGGATAAACAAGAACTCATGTAAGGATAGTGAAGAACTTAAATGGAAATTTTAGATTGGAGAATTTTTTTTTTTAACTTAAGACTTACTCTTTAATAACTAAATTTAAATATTGGAAGCGTTGCCACATAGACTTACTTTGTCTAGTTTCTAGAAGACAAAATGACCCAAGTCATACAGAGGCATAATTTGAGACCATGTAACTGCAGGCATTTTAATGATTAGAGCTGTTGAATGATAAGAGCTCTTGTGAGAGAGAGAACTCCCTGTCCTTGGAGGTGTTCAAACAGCGGATGGTTGTCTTGCTATGAGGAATATTGTAACAAAATGGAAAATTACAGGAGATGACCACTAGGATGGCTTCAACTTTGAGATGCTCAGCTTCAGAGTAATTTTGCAGCTCCAGCTCCATGCTGTGAGAGGCACAGGGCTATTTCAGGCTTCGTGTGACTGTATTATTCTAGGTGCAGAGATGACCTGGCTACAACATCTCTCAGCTGCTTTTAATCATCAGGGTGATGAATTCTGTAAAATGAAGGAGTCGGAGCAGGTGTCCTCCAAGTTTACTTTCAGCTGTAGCTTCCATTGGTAACATTAATCTTCACTGCTAAACAGTGAATATTACTGCTAAACAGTGAATATTACTCAGAGAGCAAGAGTAGATTACCGGTTTGTCATGAAAGGATATAACTCAGGAACAGCCAGATGGAAGAGATGCATAGGGCAAGATATGGGGGAAGAGTGTGAAGCTTTCGTGCTCTGTGAGTGCACCACTGTCCCCAAACTCCATGTGTTCACCAAACCAGAAACTCCTATAACCTCATTTTTTTTTTTTTAAATTTATTTATTTATTCATTTATTTAATTTTTGGCTGCATTGGGTCTTCGCTGCTGCACGCGGGCTTTCTCTAGTTGCAGTGAGCGGGGGCTACTCTTTGTTGTGGGGCGCAGGCTTCTCATTGTGGTGGCTTCTCTTGTTGTGGAGCACAGGCTCTAGGCACGCGGGCTTCAGTAGTTGTGGCACACGGGTTTCAGTAGTTGTGGCTCACAGGCTCAGAAGTTGTGGCGCACAGGCTTAGTTGCTCTGCATCTCCATGTGTTCACCAAACCGGAAACTCCTATAACCTCATTTTTAATGTCTACTAGTTGAGTAGACATACGGTGGGTATATCATTTTTTAAAGGATTAGTTTCCTTGGTAGATTTCTAGGACCTCATTTTTAATGTCTACTAATTGAATAGACATACGGTGGGTATATCATTTTTTAAAGGATTAGTTTCCTTGGTAGATTTCTAGGAGGGAATTTACTGAATCAAAGAATATGAATATTTTTATGGCTCCTGTTTATATTGCCAAATTTCTTTCCAAAGAGTTTGCATCAGACAACCTGTACACTGTCTTGACAAAAAATGCAAATTAATTTAGGCTAACATTTCTGATTTAAAAGGAAAGCAAATAATACCATATTTTTCATAAATAACATGATTGTTTGTATAGAAAAACCAAAGGATTCTACTTTTTTTTTTTTTTTTTTTTTTTGGGATCACTGGCCTAGCCGCTCCTAGCCGCTCCGCGGCATGTGGGATCTTCCCGGACTGGGGCACGAACCCGTGTCCCCTGCATCGGCAGGCAGACTCTCAACCACTGCGCCACCAGGGAAGCCCCGGATTCTACTTTTTAAAAGTGGAATAAGTGAACTTAGCAAGGTTGTAGAATACAAGGTCAATAGTTAAGATAGTTAAAACTCTATTGTATTTCTACATACTTGCAACAACTAGAAAATGATTTTTTTTTTTTTTTTGGCCATTCTCATACTTGTACCTACCCTTTATTCAAGTCACTTAAGTCATCCAAATATTATTCTTAGCTTTGGAGATGGTCTTTTAAACACTGAGACATCTTTTACACCAAAAGATCATTTTAGAGAAAGGGGAGCCTGTTGTGCTTGAAGCTGGTACAGTGGGTTCAGCTGCACATGGACTTCTGTAATATAGAGGTGGACCTTTCAAGCACCAAAGCCTGTGTCTTTCATCCTTTCTCACAGCATGAAGTGACAGGGTACATTTACTCAAGTCAGCACTGAATGTGTGTGTGTTCCTCGCCAGATACTGCCGCAATTTTGGTTACAATAATTCCGCCAAAGGCGGTTATTCTGCAAAAGACTTTCTTCAGAGGAACTAGAAATGAGCAATTAAAGGTCTTTTGTTGTTGTAGTAAATGGCCTAGACCCTTCTAAACAGTAAAATCCATATCTGGTTGTTGGCACAAAGTAGAGCTGTAACCTCCCAGCAGGATTTGTTTGGTTTTATTTATTTATTTATGATATAATTGACATTAACATTAAATTTTGTTGTTGTAGTAAATGGCCTAGACCATTCTAAACAGTAAAATCCATATCTGGTTGTTGGCTCAAAGTAGAGCTGTAACCTCCCAGCAGGATTTGTTTGGTTTTATTTATTTATTTATGATATAATTGACATTAACATTATATTAGTTTCAGGTGTACAATATAATGATTCAATATTTGTATACATGGCGAAATGATTACCACAATAAGACTAGTTAATATTCATCACCATACATAATTACAGAACTTTTTTTTTCTTGTAATGAGAACTTTTAAGATTCACTATCTTAACAACTTTCAAATATGCAATACAGTATTATTAATTATAGTCACCATGTTGTACATTACATCCTCATGAGTTATTTATTTTGTAACTGCAAGTTTGTACCTTTTGACTCCCTTCACCCATTTTACCCACCCCACCCCCTGCCTCTGGCAACTACCGTTCTGTTCTCTGTATCTATGAGCTTGGTTGAGGTGGCTGTTGTTGTTTTTAGATTCCACATATAAGTGAGATCACACCATATTTGTCTTTCTCTGTCTAACTTACTTCCCTTAGCATAATGCCCTCAAGGTCCATCCATGTTATCACAAATGGCAAGATTTAATTCTTCTTTTATGGCTGAATAATATTCCAATGTATATATATACTACATCTTCTTTATCCATTCATCTGTGGATGGACACTTAGGTGGTTTCCATTGTCTTGGCTGTTGTAAGCAGTGCTGCAAGGAATACATCTTTTCAAGTTAGTGTTTCTGTTTTCTTCAGAGAAATACTCAGAAGTAGAATGCTGGATCATATGGTAGTTCTATTTTTAATTTTTTAAGGAACCTCCATACTGTTTTCCATAGTGGCTGCACCAGTTTGCATTCCCACCAACAGTGCACAAGGGTTCCCTTGGCTCCACATCCTCACCAATACTTGCTTTTTAATAATAGCCATTCTAGGGCTTCCCTGGTGGCCCAGTGGTTGAGAGTCCGCCTGCCAATGCAGGGGACACGGGTTCGTGCCCCCGTCCGGGAAGAATCCACATGCCGCGGAGCGGCTGGGCCCGTGAGCCATGGCCGCTGGGCCTGCGCGTCCGGAGCCTGCGCTCCGCAATGGGAGAGGCCACAACAGCGAGAGGCCCACGTACCGCAAAAAAAAAAAATAAAAAATAAAAGAAAATAATAGCCATTCTAACAAGTGTAAGGTGATATCTCATTTCTGTTTTGACTTGCTTGAATTTCCCTCATGATTGGTAATGTTGAGCATTTTTCATGTGCATGTTGGCCATCTGTTTGTCTTCTTTGGAAAAATGTCTTCAGATCCTCTGCCCACTTTTTAATCAGACTATTTGTTTCTTTGCTATTGAGTTGTATGAATTCTTCACATATTTTGAATATTAACTGCTTATCAGACATATGATATGCAAATATTTTCTTCTATTCAGTAGGTTGTTTTTTAATTTTATTGATGGTTCCTTTTGCTGTGCAGAGCTTTTTAGTTTTTAAATTTTTAAATTTAAAATTTAAAAATTTTTACTTTTGTTGCCTTTGCTTTTGGTGTCAAATCCAAAAGATCATCGCCAAGACTGCTGTCAAGGAGCTTACTGCCTATCTTTTCTTCTAGGAGTTTTATGGTTTCAGGTCGTACATTCAAGTCTTTAATCCATTTTGAGTTAATTTTTGTATGTGGCATAATATTGTGGCTCTGTTTCATTCTTTTGCATGTTGCTCTCCAGTTTTCCCAGCACCATCTATTGAAAAGAATATCCTTTCTCCATTGTATATTAATTATTGGCTCAGTTGTCAAGATTAATTGACCATATATGTGTACCTTTTTTTTCTAGGCTCTCTATTCTGTTCCACTGATCTATTGATATGTGTCTGTTTTTATGCCAATCCCATACTGTTTTCGTTGCTATAGTTTGAAATCAGGGAATATCGTGCCTCTAGCTTTATTCTTCTTAAAATTGAAAAAAAATTAAATACAATTTATAACAGCATCCAAAAAAATATCAAATGTCTAGGAATATAGCTAGGGAAATGTACAAGATCCCTCTGCTGGAACTTCAATACATTGCAGAGAGAAATTTTAAATGACCTAAATAAATGAGAAAGTAGGGATTCTAAATAAATGAGAAATTTTAAATGACCTAAATAAATAAGAAAGTAGGGATTCTAAAACTGTTCATGTATTAGTATTAGTACGGTTGAAGTATCCATTCTCCCCAAATTGACCGATAGATTCAATGCAGTCCTAATCAGAACCCCAGCAGGCTCTTTTGAAGAAATCAGTAAGCTTAGTTTAAAATTTATTTGGAAATGCAAACGAATTGAATCATCAAAACCATCTTGAAGAAAAAGCAAAGTTGGAGTTCTTACACTACCTGAGTTTGAGACTTACCATAAAGTTATATAATCAAGACAGTGTGATAGTGACTTAAAAATAGATACATATCAATGGAACAGAATAGAGAATCCAGCAAAAGACCCAAGGTGCCAAGTCAATTCAATAGAAAAATGAAAGTCTTTTTTAAAAAATGGCACTGGAACAACTGGATATGAGTATCAAAAAAATTAGATCTTAACTCTTATCTCACTTCATACGTAAAAAGTTAATTCAAAATGAATAATAGACCGCATGGTAATAACTGGAACTATAAAGCTTTTATAGCTGCACTGTTCAGTACAGCAGCCACTAGCTACATGTGACTATTGAGTACTCAAAATGTGGTTAGTCCAAAATGAGATGTGCTGTAAATGTAAAACACATACTAGATTTCAATGACTCTATATGAAAAATAAGTAAAAATCACAATCAAATTTTGTATTGATTACATAGGTTGTGTAAGAAATATTATTAAAACCAACTTCACTTCTTTTGTTTTACCTTAAAAAAAAAAAGGAGACTCTTAGGACATTTAAAATTACATATATGGAGTCTAGAAGCAAAGACACCCTGGTAGCAATGAGCACACCTAATGCTCAAATCTTGGTTTCTAATACCACTCTTTAATAAAAGAATCCAGGGCACCCTAGAGAAGTAGGGATTCTAAAACTGGGGCAGGAAATATACAAGACAAGCTTGGACCATCTCATAGCACTAGGAAGTAAGAAAATGCTCAAAACAAATAAATAAAAACTCTACATTGATGGGATACACCAAAAGGACATGGGAGTCAGCTGAAAGAGCTCCCAATGGCCAAAACTGAAACAATTTGAGAAAAAAAGGTAGTATTGGGTTATAATCCAAAGTATAAAATAACTATCCAAGAGTTCATACTGATATAAATAAATGATTGATTGAATAACTAAATAAACGTGAGAGAAGAGACAAGTTCTCCCTTGGAGAAGAATTCAATATAATTTATGCAGATACTCCACCCTCAAGGAGAGGGAGCATCACTCCTTACGCCTTAGATATGGGCTGCACACAGTAACTTACAAAGAGTACATTATTCAGTCATAAGAAGGAGTGAAGTACTGACATAAAACATGGATGAACCTTGAAAATGTTATGCTAAGTGAAAGAAGTCAGACCCCAAAGACCACATATTGTACAATTCCATTGATATGAATTGTCCAGAGTAGGTAAATCCATAGAGAAAGAAGGTAGATTCGTGGTTTCCAGGGACTTGGAAGAGGGGGATATTTGGAGTGATTGCTAATAGCTACAGGTTTCCTTTGTGGTGATGAAAATGTTCTGGAGTTAGATAGTGCTGATGGTGGTACAATTCTGTGAACATACTAAAGCACTGAGCTGTACATTTTAAAGGAATGAATCTTATGGTATATGAATTATATATCGATTTTCTAAAAGTAAAAAGAAACCTGATGCCTGGGCCCCCATTTTAGCCAACTGAAAATAATCTTTGGGGGTGGACCCCAGGCATCTGTCTTATTTAAAAGCTCCTTAAGTAATTCTAATGTGTGATTAAAGATGAGAGCTAACAGTTTAGACCAATAATATTCACAATTAGAGCTCCTGGGGTGAAAAAAATTGGGTTTGCCAGCAAAGAGGTTGGTTGAAGAATGGCTGCCAGAAGGCAAGCAACAGTGTCTGCCACAGTGTAATAGCTTGGGTTGTGTTTCAGATAGAACTTCTCTCCTCGTTGGATACCTGAATATTTATTGAATACCTACTATGTGCTGGTGTTGAGTTTATGGTGGTGAAGAAAATATGGTTCCTGCCCTGATGGAGCTTAGTGTCATGGGGCGACTAGCTGTTTTAGTGGAGAGAAGAGTAGCTAAGGTAAGGAGGCAGGAAAAATTCAAGAAATAAGGGACTTGGGGGTGGGTATATCCTAGGCATGAAAAAGGGATGGTTTGGGCGTTCATGAGGTTTTAGGACCTTCAGAACACCAGGTCAGGTACATAAGGTAGTCCTGAGGCAGCAATATAACTCTGATTACAAAATTAAGATCTAACCTTGAAGAGTACTCCTGGACATTATCTTTAATTCCATAGGGAAAAGTTTAATTAAAGGAGTTTTATAGTCTGTGGTTGGTATGCAGAACTCTATATGTTGTGTGTTCTTGTGGGGGCTGCCTGGAATTGGCTTTACAGTCTCTGAGGCTATTCTTTATACTTCAAAACTTTATATCATCATTAAAGAAGACAAAGTAACAAAGATAGGCTTACATTTGGTGAATTCTTGGAAAGTTTTTAATGACAGCTACATACAAAGATAAGATTAGCCAGCCCGAGAAATCTCACAGGAGAAAGTCATTTCCTTTGCCAAATATTTATTAAGATTCCACAATGGAAACATGGGTAAATATGTAACATACTCTTTATTGATATTATAATACATGGTATAATCTTATTTATATTTCTAGACTTTAAGGCCATCTTCTGTCTCTCCATCCCTGACCAATCCCCTGACCTCATTTCTGGATGCCTACTTGCACCTGAATGACCTATAAGTATCTTGGGTACCAGGTGGAACTACTCATTCCCCTCCCACCCTCATTCCTCCTGTATCTCAGAGGATGTTAGCCAATTGTCCGCTGAGACACTGAGGGTCATATTTGACACCATGTTAACCCCCCACAGCTCACCAATCATTTTCATTCTGTTTGTCCAATCCATCTCCCTCCTCTCCATCTCCCGCACTGCCCTAATTCAGGCCACCATCATTCATACATAGATTAATTCAGTATTTTTTGAGCATACACCATTCATGTGCCATTCATGTTCTAGGCTTTGAAACAAAGCCTTAGTAAACAAAACAGTCAGTGAACATCAGTGAACAAAACTGACAAAGATCCTGCCTTCCTGGAGCTTACATTCAAGTGGAAAGAGAAAATAAATAAAACAGATAAGCAAAATATATATTGTTAGAAAGTAACAGGTGCTTAGGAGAAAAAATAAAGCAGGTAGAGGGATATGATGTTTGGGGTGGGATTGAAAGGCCCCAATGAGAAGGTGACTTTAAAAAATTTTTATATATTTATTTACTTATTTATTATTTGGTTGCACCAGGTCTTAGATGCAGCAGGTGGTCTCCTTAGTTGCAGCATGTGGGCTCCTTAGTTGTGGTGGACAGGCTCCTTAGTTGTGGCATGCAGCCTCCTTAGTTGTGGCATGCAAACTCTTAGTTGCGGCACGCATGTGGGATCTAGTTCCCTGACCAGGGATCGAATCCGGGCCCCCTGCATTGGGAGCATGGAGTCTTATCCACTGCGCCACCAGGGAAGTCCTGATAAGGTGACTTTTGAGTAAACATTTGAGAAGGAAATGAGGAAGCTAGCCCTAGGGATACAGGGGGCACCTCCAGAGGAAAAAGTACATGAAAAGGGTCTGGGATGGGATGGTGCCCAGCCTGCTCCAGGACGGCAAAGAGGCCAGTGTGGCCGCAGTAGAGTGAGGAAGTGAGAGAGGAGTAGAAGGGAATGGAATGAAGTTAGAGAGTTAGTAAAGACAAGATCCTGCAGGTCATAGTAAGGAGTTGAGGTTTTGTTGCAAATGATAGGGGAACCATCACAAAGTTTTGAGCAGAGAAATGACAGAATCTGACTCACTATTTTAAAATAAAAGGATCACTTCGGGTGCAATTTTGAGAACAGACTGAAGTGAGGAAAGCATAGAAAGAGGAAGAGAAGTGAGGCTGTTGTAGAACCTAGTCGAGAGCCTGTGATGGCCTGGGCCAGGGTGGTAGCAGTGGAAGTTATGAAAAATGATCACATTCTGGATGTATTTTGAAGGGAGAGCCAACAGAATTTGGTGACTAACACAATGTGAGGTGTGAGAGAGAAGTCAAAGATTACTTAAGCAACTGGAAGGATGGAATTGTCAGTTGAGATGGGAAAACTGCAAGAGAAACACGTGTGTGTGTGTGTGTCTGTGTGTGTGTGTGTGTGTGTTTGGTGGTGGTGGTGAGTGACTCTCAGAAACTCAGTTTTAGACACGATAAGCTTGAGATGGGGACTTTCCCGGTGGTCCAGTGGTTAAGAATCCGCCTTCCAATGAAGGGGACGCAGGTTTGAGTCCTGGTAGGGGAACTAAGATCCCACATGCTGCGGGGCAACTAACCCTGCGTGCTCTAGAGCCTGCACGCCACAACTAGAGAGCCTGCGTGCCACAACTACTGAGCCCGTGCACTCTGGAGCCCACACACCACAACTAGAGAGAAGCCCACCACAACGAAAGACCCCACATACCGCCAGGAAGAGCCCACATGCTGCAACTAAGACCCGCTGCAGCCAAATAAATAAATATTAAAAAAAAAAAAAAAGCTTGAGATGCCTTGCTAGGTATCCAAATGGAGGTGTCCAGCAAGCTTCTGGACATACGGGTCGAGTTCAGAGGAGAAATCTAGGCTGGGGATGTAAATTTGGAAGCTGATTGCATATGGATGGTATTTAAAGCCATGAAGCAGAATGAAATCGTCATCTCAGTGAGTGTAGATTGAAATGTGACAAGACCTAACTAAGCTCCGAGGCTCTTAAACACTTAAAAGTGAGATAAAAGAGAACCAGAAAAAGAGATTCAGTAGGAGCAGCCAAAATGATAGGAAGAAAGCCAAGCAAGTGGACACCAAGTGCAGAAAGTATTCCAAGGAAGAGAGAGTGATCCACTTAATAAATGTTGCTAGGTCAGATAAGATGAGAAGTTAACCTAGGAATTAGTAACACGGAGGGCTCTGGTGACCTTGAGAACAGTCTCAGTTTGAACACTGGAGTCAAACCTGACTAGACAGGTTCAAAGTGGAATGCGGGGAGAGAAATGGGAAACAATGACGAGAGACATATCTTCCACTGAGTTTTCTTGTAAAGGAAAGAGGGAAAGGAGTAGGAGCTGAAGAGGGAACTGGGGTCCAGAGTGGCTTTTTTAAAGATGAGGGAAATACAGCATATTTATTTGTAGGTTGATGGGAACAATCTGGTAGAAAGCAAAAAAAAAAAAAAAAAAAAATTGACATAGGACAGAGAGGTAAAAATTGCTGGAGCTGTGCTCTTGAATAGGTGAGAGGGTTCAGATCTAGCTAGGGCACAAGCAGACAGGCTGGCCATAGCATGATCTCTTCATCCTCCATAGTAACAGGAGGAACGCCCAGTGTTTGAGTATAGGTGCTAGGAGATGGGAGATAGTAGGGGGCTTGTGAAAGTCATCTTGTGATTGCTTAAGTTTTCACAGTGGATAGGAAGCAAGGTTATCAACTGAGAGTTGAAATAATGTTGTTATAAACAATTTAGTATGTGCCTTTGGAAACACATTTCTTTGCCTGTCTGTTGTGGATACATCTACGGGTAGAAATGGTGGATTATATAGGATGCAAATGGAACCAAAGAGAATTCTTTAGGATTAAATTTGTTCTGATTTTAAATGTAGAAAATACAAAAGTTTTAAAGCAGTAAATAACAATCACCTCTCCTAGAAATAAATATTATTAATATTTTAATATATTAATTTTCAGTATGATTAATCCTAGGAGGAAAGTAGGAGTAAATTTTATGTACAGTTTGATTCCAACTGTAAAAATATACTTAGAGAAAAATGGACCAGAAAGGAATATAGTATGCTAACAGGTTATGTTACTAAAAATATATGTGATTTTTTCTCTATTAAAAGATTTTGCAATCTGATATTTTTAATGAGAAAAATTAACATTATAAGCTTCTAAAAAGAAGCTATTTGTTGAAGCAATCCTCAAAATAAACTTCTAGAAATACCATACCAATGTGCTGACCTAGTAAGCATTTGCTGAAACAATCCTACCTCTTTCCATTCACGTGACACTGGACATCACTTTATAGGATTGGGTTTACATGGAAAGTACTCTTGAAATAACAGAAGGTATTTATTTCCTCCCAGATATTCTACCCAACATTTAGGAAATACTGCCACCTGGTGGATGGTAGGAACTTAGTTTTGGTTCCTGTTGCTTTAATTCTGTATAAAAAGTCAATAGACCAGGCAATGGGTGTGTGTTTCTGGGGAAACTTTGGGGGCTTGGGTTGAACCAGGAGGGTTAACTCAGACAGTTGCTCATGTATTTGTGAGCCAAGGAGGACAGATGAAATCCCAACTAGGAGGGAGGCTGAAGTGGAAATCTTCAAGGGACTGAATTGTACATCTACTATGCTGAGTAATGCATCCTGATTCCAATGTTAGAATCTATCCTAAAGAAATAATCGTGGATGTGCAAAGATTGTGTGTGTGTGTGTGTGTGTGTGTGTGTGTGTCATTTTTGTTTTCTTTTTTTTTGGCTGCGTTGGGTCTTTGCTGCTGCATGCCGGCTTTCTCTAGTTGCAGAGAGTGGTGGCTACTCTTCGTTGCGGTGCGCGGGCTTCTCATTGCTGTGGCTTCTCTTGCTGCGGAGCACGGGCTCTAGGCGGGCGGGCTTCAGTAGTTGTGGCTCGTGGGCTCTAGAGAACAGGCTCAGTAGTCGTGGCCCACCGGCTTAGTTGCTCCGCGGCACGTGGGATCTTCCAGGACCAGGGTTTGAACCCGTGTCCCCTGCATTGGCAGGCGGATTCTAAACCACTGTCCCACCAGGGAAGTCCCGATGTGCAAAGATTTAACGTTGATGTTTATCGTGGTTTTTTAATAACAAGAAAGACAAGAATGTATATGTCCCATAATTGAGGATTAATTGAATAAATAATAATACACCTCTGCAATTAACTATGCTTTGACCATTAAAGTGATATTAAAAATGTGTAGTGA
Organism: Neophocaena asiaeorientalis asiaeorientalis; assembly: GCF_003031525.2. Lineage (NCBI taxonomy): Eukaryota > Metazoa > Chordata > Mammalia > Artiodactyla > Phocoenidae > Neophocaena > Neophocaena asiaeorientalis. Next base: position 425,732 of record NW_020174950.1, read on the forward strand.
CAGGAAGATGTTTAAGATCTATTCTTTAGTGAAAAATACAGATCAAAAGCAGCATATATCACACACAGCTAAAGACCACAAATGCATCAACATTTTAATAATGACAATAATAATTAACATATATTCAGTGCTTACTAGGTGACAGGTAGATTAAAATAGCTACGTTGGACCCACCTAGTCTTTCCTTCTCTAACTTAATCCTTCTAATGCTTCCCTCTGATTCCATTCCTAACCTTTCTTGGGCCCTAGACCTCTTCGGCAGCCTGATCAAGCATATGGAGTCCAAAAGAATGTTTTTAAATGCATAAAATAAGACACATTGCATTAAACAGGAAACAAGTTACTTTGAAATACAATTATTAAAGTATCTAAAGAACAAATTTGTGATATACTGACATGTATATATAATATATATATACTATATTAAATAATATATCTATATTATATATATTTATCAGTACACTAAATAAGATGTAGTAGAAGGTATAGTAATAATTTCTAAGTGGAAATATTAATGTGATATTTCAAGATAATTAAAACAACTGTGATTTGATATGAAAATATTTGTGATTTCTGTTGGTGACAAAGTCATTGTGTTTTGTTGGCTATATTCATAACTGAAGGATATGTTAAATTGCAACTAAAACCTAGTGACAATAAAGACAGTTTCTTTTTCCTATCCATGCGATGTAGGTTAAGAACTCTGGGCCCTCCAGTCTATTATCCAGCCAGCTGTCAGAACATGTCAGTTCGTTTTCAAACCCCCTAAGTGGCTTCCCATCTCATTTAAAATCTTTACCCTAAGAATAAGTGGCCCACAGTTTCCTTTCTGCTATTATTTCCTGCCATTTCCTACCAGTCCCCTTCTCCTTCCCTGCCCTCCAGCCACACAGTCATCTGTGCAGTTCTTTGAATACAAGCCAAGCATAGTCCTAGCCTTTGCCTTTGCTGTTCTCTCTGGCAAAACATTCTTCCTTTACATATTGGCAGGACCTGCTCCCTGAGATCAGGGGTCGACATTTTCCATAAAGGGCCAGAGAGTCAATATTTTTAGGCTTTGTGGTCCATATCATCTCTGTTGCAACTACTCAACGCTGCTGTGATAGTACAAAAGCAATCATAGATAATACATAAATGCATGAGTGTGGATGTGTTCCAATAAATCTTTATTTTTGGACACAAATTTGAATTGCATATGATTTTCAGATATGTAATGTTTTTCTTTCGAGAAATTTAAAATCATTTACAAATATAAAAAGCATTCTTAGCTCTTGAGCTGTACAAAAACAGGCAGTTAGCTAGTCAAATTTGGTCACAGTCCACAGTTTGCCGACTGCTGCCTTACTTATATCTGCCAGGTCTCTGTTCATATGTCGCTTCTTTGGAGAGGTTTTCTCTGGCCACTTAATCCCCAACAGCCTTCCCCTTCTCTCTCTATTCCTTTACTTTGCTTTATTTTTATTCATTGAACTTCTCCAGAACCAACGTATATTTTTATTTGCTGATTTCCTATCTTCCTTCTAGAATATAAGGACCATAAGGCAGGACCTTGGCCTTTTTCTTCAGTGCTGTACCCCTGTCAGTATGACAGAAACTGGCACAAAATAAAATACTCAAATACTTCTTGAATGAATAACTTAGTGCTGGTGTGATATTGTGATTTATAATAAGAAATAAATATTTAGTCTTTATTTCCTGTTTCTGGCACAGAGCTCCTAAAACCTTTGGAATTTCTTAAGTAATGAGAGTGACAAAAGTCTCTCTCTCTTTTTTTTTTTTGGCCATGCCATGCGGCATGCAGGATCTTAGTTCTCTGACCAGTGATGGAACCTGTGCCCTCTGCAGTGGAAGCACGGAATCCTAACCACTGGACCGCCAGGGAATTACCAAAATTGTCTTTTATTATGTTAATGAAGTGGCTTTAGGACACAACTAAATATGGGAGTTGGTTGCCAAAAGAACCAAGTCATAGAAGGTTGAAACTTTCAGTCCCACACCCCTGACCTGGGGGTAGGAGGGTATGGGGGTGGGAAAGGGGCTAGAGTTTGAATAAATATCAATGGCCAATGATTTACTCAATTGTGTTAATGTAATGAAGCCTCCATAAGCCCCCCAAAAGGATGGTTTTGAGAGCTTCTGCTTTGGCACACACATGGAGATTGCAGAGAGTGGTGATTCTCAAAGGGAGCATGGAAACTCGATATCCTTGTCCCATACCTTGCTCTATGTTTAATTATGTTAATGAAGTGGCTTTAGGACACAACTAAATATGGGAGTTGGTTGCCAAAAGAACCAAGTCATAGAAGGTTGAAACTTTCAGTCCCACACCCCTGACCTGGGGGTAGGAGGGTATGGGGGTGGGAAAGGGGCTAGAGTTTGAATAAATATCAATGGCCAATGATTTACTCAATTGTGTTAATGTAATGAAGCCTCCATAAGCCCCCCAAAAGGATGGTTTTGAGAGCTTCTGCTTTGGCACACACATGGAGATTGCAGAGAGTGGTGATTCTCAAAGGGAGCATGGAAACTCGATATCCTTGTCCCATACCTTGCTCTATGTTTCTTTTATCTGGCTGTTCCTGAGTTATATCTTATATGGTAAACGGATAATCTAGTGAGTAAACTGGTTTCCTAAATTCTGCGAGCTGTTCCAGCAAATTAATAGAATACAGGGAGGTGGTCGTGGGAACCTCTGATTACAACCTGGACTTCTGATTGGCCTCTGAAGAAGCGAGGAAGTGCACTCTTGTAGAACTGAGCACTTAATCTGTGGGGTTTGATGCCACCTCAGGTGGAAAGTGTCAAAACTGAGTTGAATTGTAGGACACTCAGCTGGTGTTGGAGAATTGCTTGGTGGTGTGGGAAACCCCTTACACACACACACACACACACACACACACACACGCGCGCGCGCGCGCGCACACACACCCAGATTTGGGGGCAGAACCTCTTAGCCGGTCATCTCTCTATGATGTTATTTACTAGAATTAGAATTTCTTTTAAATTGTGGTAGCCAGAATTGGAAATTATTCCCTAGATACAGTCTGAATCAATGCAGAGTAAAATAACATGATGCTTCTATTAATACAGTGGTTTTCTGTAAAACTATATTCAAATGGGAATTTTTGGCAAATCAGAGTTCTCCAAAACTATACCTGTAGTTGATGTTTTTTGAACCTCTATCTAATTCTCTATACTTATATTATTGGTTTAGTTTTGTATTTTAGTCTGTTTAAATTATTTTGTACTTTGATAACCCCTGCACCAGCTATCCTGGCCAGCTACAAATTTGACAACATTTAATATCTTCCTTCAAACCTTTCAGAGTAAGGAAGAGAGGGGTACTGACTCCACATGACTCTTCCAGGTGGCTGGAGTGCCATCAACCCACACTTGCAGGATACATCTTGTAGGTTATCCTTTGGCCAGGGTTACAGGGAAGTCCTCCACACAAGAACTAGGAGTGGAGGGAAGGAGGGACTTCAGATAATTCAACTGAAAATCAACAGCTGAGATATCCAAAGCATATTCTTTTGTTGTTTTTTTTTTTCGGTACGCGGGCCTCTCACTGTTGTGGCCTCTCCCGTTGCGGAGCACAGGCTCCAGACACGCAGGCTCAGCGGCCATGGCCCACGGGCCCAGCCGCTCGGCGGCATGTGGGATCTTCCCGCACCGGGGCACGAACCCGTGTCCCCTGCATTGGCAGGCGGATTCTCAACCACTGCGCCACCAGGGAAGCCCTCAAAGCATATTCTCGAAGAGGGAAATGCCTAAGATTAACAGTATGTCTAAAGAGAGGATGTGTCAATCATAAGGGTGTGGCATCAGCTGTGGAGAAATAGAGGAGAATCCCTGAGGCCAGTATCAGCCTTACTCATCCAGACTTTTGTCCAGCCTCCTGATAGAATACCTCTTTTCAGAGTTGGATATTTGGATCACCTAACAAACTCCCTTTGTTTTATCTGATTCCAGTCTTATACAGACACTTTCTGACGATTCAGCTTCCTGTGTAATAAATCCACAGGGAGAGAATAGGTTGCTATGATTGACCCCACTGTCTGGGCTTTTTTTCTATGTGTAATACATTTCAGTATAGCACTGTTAAAATAATAAAAAGTGTTTGGTTTTAATCATCAGTTTCTCATGGATTTTGTAAGCATGAAGAGATGGAGTTTCTGAGCAGGCCAGGCTGAAGGTCAGAATCTCAACAATGGTGAATTTACCAAGAGATCTGCCATTTTGCAGAGACCAAGTGGAACCTTGATCAGCATGTATATTTTGGCATGATAAGCCAGTAAGGGTTTTGTCAAATTTCTCTCTGAAACAAAATAAGTTATTTATGGCATTAGTTATGCTACTGAAAAGCAGACATTAAGTAAATTTGACATGATTTGTTCTTAGTGAGCCCCGGCTGATTCCTGATAAATATATTCCTTCAAAGAATTGCCACCAGATATGTTTCATTATCTATTAGAGACTTTTCTAGGTTTACTAGTTTGTAGTTTTTGGTATCCCACTATCCTCTTTAGATAGTTAAGATAACATTTGCCTGCATTAAACCTTCTGGCATCTCTCACTAAGAAGCAAGTTTGAGTCATAAAATGCATTTACCTTTTTATGGAATTATAAAGGTCCTAGAGAAGTTTATTAAGGATCCAAAGAGGATATCTATATATCTATATCAATATCTATACCTATATCTATCTAGATAACTATATATATATATATATATACACACACACACACACACACACACACACACACACACACACACACATATTTGTTTGCTGTTTGTTTTTTGAGGGATGCAATCAAGAACAATGATCAGGTATTTGTTTCCAACATAGACAGATCTGGTTTGACTCATAGCTCATATATGTGTCACCTTAGGCAGCCATAACCTCTCTAAGCCCCATTTCCTAATCTGTAAAAGGGAATTGCTATGGTGATTACATGAAGAAATTTTTTTTAACTTTATATTGGAGCATAGTTGATTTTACAATGTTGTGTTAGTTTCAAGTGTACAGCAAAGTGATTCAGACATACATACACATATATCTATTCTTTTTCAAATTCTTTTCCCATTTAGGTTATTACAGAATATCGAGTAGAGTTCCCTGTGCTATATGGTAGGTGCTTGTTGGTTATCTACATGAAGAGATTCTTGTAAAGTGCTTAATATAACACCTGGCATAGTAGCTATCACCATCATTACCATCATCATCATCATCGTCGTCATCATTGTTAATGGAAATACTAGCTAGCCCCTCATGAATTGGTTTCCCAGGGCAATCAATATCCTGTGAACTGGACTTCCCTGGCGGTCCAGTGGTTAAGACTCTGCATTTCCAATGCAGGGGGCGTGGGTTCGATCCCTGGTCGGAGAACTGAGATCCTACAAGGAGTGCGGTGCAGCCAAAACAAAAAAAATCTTGTGAACCACTATAGAGTGCTTCACAGGCCAAAAGCTTGATTTCTTTCTGTCAACTTTGTGATTGAGTTCAGAAGGAAGAACTCACACAAACACAAGATTCACAAGAAACTGCCTATTTATGTATTCATTTATAATCATACACACGCAAAAACAGCTGCTTCAGTATTCTTTCCTTCTATATAATACAATTGGGAAGTCAAATTATCTATGAAGGTGGTTTACTGGGTATGGGATCATTGTTCCTTCCACTGGAAACACCCCTTCCCCCATAGACACCTAACTAGGTTAAAGCTTTAGATATACCAGTAGAGCTGCGCTCGCTGGAGACCACTGGTCACCCATTTAGACCTTAGTGCTTAGTGTGAATGATCTCCACAGATCGTTGATCTCAGCCATTGCAGGTACATTTTTATAATTTCATTTTTAGAGGAAACTTTATCTTTAGGCTGTGGAGGCACATCATTGTCTTTCATTGTTCATACTTTATTTTTTTAAGTTCTGAGGGTCTAAGCTTTGAAATGCTTCTTGTGAGGCTAAAATCAAAGACTATGCCTCTAGGGGCTCTAGAGGAGAATCTGTTCCCAGACTTCTTTGTATTCTAGAGGATGCCCACACTCCTTGGATCCCTCTGCCCCTTGCTTCTATTTTAGCTTCTTTCTGGGCTCTGACACTTCTGCCTCTCTTTTATGCCTGAAAATCTTAAATCATGAAAAAGATACGCAAAAAAAGAAAAAAGAAAAACGGAGGTCACTGGGACTTGACATTCAGAAATAAGCAGCAACGTATTTCTACTGACCTATAAATCACCCTCCAGTCTTGAATTTCATCACTACCCTACAAAAGGTTGCTGAATTTTCTCAACATTTCTCAAACTTGGGACTTCCCTGATGGCAGAGTGGTTAAGAATCCGCCTGCCAATGCAGGGGATACGAGTTCGAGCCCTGGTCCGGGAAGATCCCACATGCCATGGAGCAACCAAGCCCGTGCGCCACAACTACTGATCCTGTGCTGTAGAGCCGGCGAGCCACAACTACTATGCCCACGAGCCACAATTACTAAAGCCCGTGCGCCTAGAGCCCGTGCTCCGCAACAAGAACAGCCACTGCAATGAGAAGCCCGCGCACCGCAACAAGGAGTAGCCCCCGCCCGCTGCAGCTAGAGAAAGCCCGCGCACAGCAATGAAGACCCGATGGAGCCAAAATAAATTAATTAATTAATTACATTTTTTTTTCTCAAACCATACAATATATGTAGAGAACAACATGATTGTTTCTGCTGTATCATCTCCTAAAACTAAATTTGGGAAGCAGTGTTAAGGCCAGAATACTTATATTTCATTCCAAAAATCAACTAGGAATATTTATTCCTAACAGTAAAGTGATATGATATTCTGTGGAAAGAAGTGTTTGGGTTTAAAAAAAAAAAAAACTAAATATATAAGGCTACAATATGCCCTTATCTACAAAATAATTTATAGCGTATAGAGTGTCTCAAAATAAGAATATGTATGTGAAGAGCCCCTTTTAAATTTGTCCTGCATTTTGATCCAACATAACCAATGGTGATTTGTTTGCTTTTATTGTTATAGTTCTCCAACAGCCTTTTCTGAATAAATCCAGATGGAAATGTCTCTCTTCTGGCTTTCTGTTACGTATTTGCTGCTACACTTTGCTGCTATGGTGCTAAGATCCATCCCTCATTTTACCCTGGACACCAAGCAACCTTCATTTCTTCACACTCCCTGATCTCTTCTCAACAGCTCCACGTGGGAATCTCTGGGTTCCTTCAAATGCATCCAACACTTCTTCTCCTCCTCCTCTACTTTTTCCCATTCTTCCCCCTTCTTCCCCTTCTCCCTTTCCCTCTCCTTCTTCCTTTCTCCTTCTCCTTCTTCTCCCAGCAACCATCAATCTATTCTCTATATCTATGAGCTTGGGTTTTTGATTTTTAGATTCCACATATAAGAGAGATCATATGGTATTTGTGTTTCTCTGTCTGACATATTTCACTCAGCCTAACACCCTCAAGGCCCATCCATATTGTTGATAATGGCAGGATTTCTTTCTTTTTTATGGCGGCTGAGTAATAGTCCATTGTGTGTGTGTGTGTGTGTGTGTGTGTGTGTGTGTATGTGTGATATCACATTTTCTTTATCCATTCATCCATTGATGGACACTTAGATTTTTTCCATATCTTGACTGTTCGAAATAATGCTGTAATGAACATAGCAGTGCAGATATCTTTTCTAGTTAGTGTTTTTGGTGTTTATTCTGTTTTTGTTTTTTGTTTTGTTTTGTTTTGATAAATTCCCCAAACTGAAATTGCTGGATCACGTGGTAGTTCTTGTTCATATTTTCTTTAACTGCTTTTAATGATTTCTTACCTGAAGAGTAGCCTTGAAATACCATGCTCTGTACTTGAATAAGAAGGTGGTGAGGGGCTTCCCTGGTGGTATAGTGGTTGGGAATCCACCTGCCAATGCAGTAGACACGGGTTCGAGCACTGGTCTGGGAAGATCCCACGTGCCGTGGAACAACTAAGCATGCAAGCCACAACTACTGAAGCCCGTGTGCCTAGAGCCTGTGCTCCACAACAAGAGAAGCCACCGCAATGAGAAGCCTGTGCACCACAATGAAGAATAGCCCCTGCTTGCTGCAGCTCGAGAAAGCACTCCAGCAGAAACAAAGAACCAACGCAGACAAAAATAAATAAATAAATATTTTAAAAAACGAAGGCGGTGAGGGGTGAGAGGTAGAAGTAGAAGGATATAACTGTAGTTTTTCTGTTCAAAATGTCTTTGTCTTTTTTTTTTAACATTTAAAAAAATTAATTAATTAATTAATTTATTTTTGTCTGCGTTGGGTCTTCGTTGCTGTGCGCGGGCTTTCTCTAGTTGCGGCGAGTGGGGGCTACTCTTTGTTGTGGTGCGTGGGCTTCTCTTTGAGGGGGCTTCTCTTGTTGTGGAGCACAGGCTCTAGGCGCACGAGCTTCAGTAG
>NW_020174950.1:434464-434811 GCF_003031525.2 Neophocaena asiaeorientalis asiaeorientalis
GCAGCATGTGGGATCTTCCTGGACAAGGGCTCGAACCCATGTCCCCTGCATTGGCAGGCATATTCTTAACCACTGCACCACCAGGGAAGTCCCTCTTTGTGTGTTTATATAATGAAAAAAAGAAATAAAAAAACTTCCAACTACTTTATAGAGGTAGTGTGAGTAAACAGGTAACATGGCTACTTTTACTAAGTGTCTATTGTGTGCCAGATCCTAAACACATATATTTTTATATTTAATTCTTACAATCATGATGAGTCTGGCTAATGGTTTATCAATTTTGTTTATATTCTCAAAGAACCAGCTTTTAGTTTTATTGATCTTTGCTATCGTTTCCTTCATTTCAT
>NW_020174950.1:435398-435749 GCF_003031525.2 Neophocaena asiaeorientalis asiaeorientalis
CTGGGTAGAGCAATCTTGGTTGTAGGTTTTTCTCCTTCATCACTTTAAATATGTCCTCTCAGTCCCTTCTGTCTTGCAGAGTTTCTGCTGAAAGATCAGCTGTTAACCTTATGGGGATTCCCTTATGTGTTACTTGTTGTTTTTCCCTTGCTGCTTTTAATATTTGTTCTTTATATTTTTTATATTTATGTATTTTATTTTTGATAGTTTAATATGTGTCTTGGCGTGTTTCTTCCTTGGATTTATCCTGTATGGGACTCTCTGTGCTTCCTGGACTTGATTAACTATTTCCTTTGCCATATTAGGGAAGTTTTCAATTATAATCTCTTCAGATATTTTCTCAGTCCCTTT